>NC_065445.1:198011685-198315851 GCF_917563875.1 Diabrotica virgifera virgifera | reverse complement strand
CATCTATATGGCCGTTATAGTAACATAACTTTCCTGAGTACCCTACTAGCGACATCTATATGAAGCAACAAGATGCCAGAAGACTTTTCTTTAATGGTGAATTATGTAAACTGCAAATCCAAAGATTACCGGAAGCTATTTGACGATGTTAGGAATAACCTTTTATATCGACAATACATCTGCAGTTCATCCTTCAGAAACACCATATTTTGCACTCTTTACGTAGGCAAAAGACATTGAAATAAAAGTAGAAAGGTAAACTGCAGATGTAAATATTCACTGTATGTACCTACAGTTCACTAGCACTAGAGCTTTTCAGCTTCTATCAGTTTCTTATTGTCTCTTTAACCTTTGTAAATGATTTCAATCCAAAATCTGTATTGTACAACTTTGTTTAGTAAATAGGATTTGATAGGATTGATAGGACTAGAATGCAAATCTAAAACATTACATTTCTATGATTACTAAATTACTATTACGTATTACTATTTCATAGTATACTTTAATAATAATTGCTTATCATATAATTTTTATTATTTTTAGAATGGATTCGTATTCCTACAATAAGGGGCTGTTGTATTGCACCCCTCATTTCAAGAGATTGTTCATTTCCAAGGGAAACTACGACACTGGTTTCGGATTTGACCAGCACAAAGAAAAATGGAATAACGTGAACGCCACAATGGCGTGAAAACTGCCGTTTTATGTGATACTTAATATATTTTTGGACCAATTTTTGCCAGGGCTAAAATATTTAATATTTTTATTGAAATAAAATTTATACTTATACAAAAAGTTATTATTCCATGTACTTAAAGTACGATTCGTGTGTAAGACAAAGTTGTATTTTTTTGCTTTTTATAATGTATTATCATATATGTAGATGTTCTAGTGTTTTTGACATATTATTCACATATTTTACTACGTATTTTTGTATTACCATTATGTGATTATTTTGAAATATATTTTATACAACAAACTACCGTTCTTTTAATTTTACCTCATGACAGGGGATTTTAACTGAAAATTGGCAATTAAGTTATACCGGGAATTCGAAGAAAGAAAACGAGAGTGGTAAACAAATGACACGACTATGTGGACAAAATGAACTCAGAATCAACAATATGTTCTACTCACATAAACCACAAAATAAGTGTGCATTCAAAAGTACACGAGGACAAAAAGCAATAACAGACTACATACTCACGAACAGGGCCGCCGAGAGGGATGAGCGGACCCCGGGAAGAAGTGAAGAGCGGACCCCGGGAAGAAGTGAAGAGCGGACCCCGGGAAGAAGTGAAGAGCGGCCCCCCGGCAAAAAGCGAAGAGCGAAAAAAAAATTATTTAATTTTTATAGAAATGAAATTATCAATAATAAATAATAAAAAACATTTCAAATAAAAATTTATTTAGTGAAAACAAGTAATTGGACTTCGTAGCAAATTTTCTCTCCTAGCTTTTCCCCAAAGTAAGCGATAGTAGAGCTGTAAGTCGATAGTTGAACTCTTCGTGTAACTTTACGTCGATTGATATACGATTTCACTAATTTTGAGTCATTTTTACTAAACATTGGGTCATCATTTTTTAAAGAGAAGTGACTCCAAAACCGGAACTAAAGATTCAAACTCGACTTTTCAATAATTATAAGTTAATTATAGTTATACAAGGTGTCCCAAAAGTAGTGGAACGGTCAAATATTTCGCGAACTAAACATCGGATCGAAAAACTAAAAAATACGTGTTCAATCATTTTCAAAAATCTATCCAATGACACCAAACACCAACCCCCACTACACCCCCGGGAGGTGGGGTGGGGGTAACTTTAAAATCTTAAATGGAAACCCCCAGTTTTTCTTGCAGATTTTAATTCGTTACGTAAAAGTAAGCAACTTTTATTCAAGACATTTTTTCGAACTGTGGATAGATGGCGCTATAATTGGGAAAAACGATTTATCCTGATACCATAGGTAAATTATAGAAACGGTCTAATATCTCACGAAATACACTTCCAAATGAGAAACTAAAAAACAGATTTTTAATATTTTTTAAAAACCTTTCGAGTGACACCAAACGTGACCCTCCAACCCACCCCCTGGGTGTGAGGTGGGGGGTAACTTTAAAATCTTAAATAGCAACCTCCTCTTTTTATTACAGATTCGGATCCGTCACGAAAAATTAAGCAACATTTATTCGAAACATTTTTTAGAATTGTTAATAGATGGCGCTTTAATTGGAAAAATACGATTTATTAGCGCCATCTATCAGAAATTTTAAAAAATGTTTCGAATAAATGTTGCTTAATTTTTTATGGCGAATCCGAATCTGCAATAAAAAGTGCGGGTTGCTATTTAAGATTTTAAATTTACCCCCCACCCCACCTCCAGGGGGTGGGATGGAGGGTCGTGTTTGGTGTTATTCGATAGGTTTTCGAAAAAGATTAAAAATCTGTTTTTTGGTTTCTCATTTGGAAGTGTATTTCGTGAGATATTAGACCGTTTCTATAATTTACGTATGGTATCAGGATAAATCGTTTTTCCCAATTATAGCGCCATCTATCCACAGTTCAAAAAAATGTCTTGAATAAAAGTTGCCTACTTTTACGTAAAGAATACAAATTTGCAAGAAAAACTGGGGGTTTCCATTTGATATTTTAAAGTTAGCCCCACCCCACCTTCAGAGGGTGTAGTGGGGGTTGGTGTTTGGTGTCATTGGATAGATTTTTGAAAATGATTGAACAAGTATTTTTCAGTTTTTTGATCTGATGTTTAGTTCGCGAAATATTCCACCGTTCCGCTACTTTTGGGACACCCTAATTAACTTATAACCTTTCAGTCATGAAACTGAAAGTATACAGGGTGTAACAAAAATACAGGTCATAAATTAAATCATATGTTCTGGGACCAAAAATAGTTCGAATGAACGTAACTTACCTTAGTACAAATAGGCACATAAAAAAGTTACAGCCCTTTGAAGATACAAAATGAAAATCGATTTTTTTGAATATATCGAAACCTATTAGAGATTTTTTATTGAAAATGGACATGTGGCATTCTTATGGCAGGAACATCTTAAAGAAAAATTATAGTGAAATTTGTGCACCCCATAAAAATTTTATGGGGGTTTTGTTCCTTTAAACCCCCCAAATGTTTGTGTACGTTCCAATTAAACTATTACTGCAGTACCATTAGTTAAACACAGTGTTTTTAAAACTTTTTTGCCTCTTTGTATTTTTTCGATAAGGAGCCTTTTATCGAGGTGGCTTCTTTTTTAATATGGTTCAAAATATACCTAAAATATGTATATCATAAATAAATTTTCATATTGTTACCAAGTCTCCATAATCGTACTTAACTATATACATACAAATATGTGGTGAATTTGACAAATACTCAAAATATCTCGATATAAACTGACTTTTCGAAAAAGTACTAAGAGGCAAAAAAGTTTTTAAAATATTGTGTTTAACTAATGGTACTACAATAATAATTAAATTGGAACGTACACAAAAGTTTGGGGGTTTAAAAGAACAAAACCCCCATAAAATTTGTATGGGGTGTCCAAATTTTACTACAATTTTTTCCCAAGATACTACTGCCATAAGAATGCCACATGTCCATTTTCAATAAAAAAATCTCTTAATAGTTTTCGATATATTGGAAGAAATCGATTTTCATTTTGTAACTTCAAAGGGTTGTAACTTTTTTTATGTGCACATTTGTACTAAGGTAAGTTAGGTTCAATCGAACTATTTTAGGTCGCAGAATATGTGATTAAATTTATGACCTGTATTTTTGTTACACCCTGTATATTTGTTCTCGTCTTGCGAAGGCGCGTCGAATAATATATCACTTGTACTATTCCGGTAACTAAAACAGTACTTCCGGTCGAATTTCTAAAACCGGAAGTCCTAGGTCAAATTTCTCATCTTTAATACCATCCTTGATTATAAGCTTTCATTCGACACCTCGTTTGTCATTCTACCTGGTATAATGGCGGAGGAGTTGAGTTAACGGACAGACGGACGTGGATAATTGAACGTTTTCACATTTTTTTTAAAATTGGGTGAAAACAATATTTATAATACAGGTGCTGTTCGAGTTTTCTGATTGGCAAAGATGTCTCTAATTTTAGAAAAATCGCATATTACAAATCATTCTCAATGCACAAAGTTGCTAGGCCAGTTAACTGATCATTATAAAGGATCTTTTCGTTTCTGCTAATGTCACCGGTAATGCGCAAAATATTCTTAACGCAATAACGACGTTAGGAAATAATTATTCCAATTATTTCCTTTATTATTATTTGAGATGTTTAATTTTAATAAGTAAATCTATTGGAGAAAATTGAGATTCCAGAGCGATATGCTAAGGATAACATTATCCTTGTATATCGCTCTCAAATGAAAAATTTCATTTAAAAAGCGAGAAAAAAAAACGAGAAAAATTACGCCTTTGGTCTGGACGACGACGGTCCCCTTACATCGCCGGGCCCCGGTAAAATGTACCGGCTGTACCGCCCTCTCGGCGCGCCTGCTCACGAACAAAAACTTCCATCCATCATAATAGAGGATGTAAGATCCTTAGACTCGGCAAAATGTGGAAACTGGAACCAATCGTAACCTAGTGATCGCAAAAGATACGAACAAAGATGCAAAAATTACTTCATGAACTAATCGAACATACAAGCAAACTCAATGTAGGATCCTTATACAGGATGTCCCAAAAGTAGCGGGACGGTCGAATATTTCGCGAAATGAACATCGAATCGAAAAACTGAAAAATACTTATTCAATATTTTTCAAAAATTTATCGAATGACACCAAACACGACCCCCACTCCACCCCATAGAGACGGGTACAGGTAACTTTAAAATCTTAAATAGAAACCCCCATAAATAAGCAACTTTTATTCAATAAATTTTTTCGATTTGTGGATAGATGGCGCTATAATCGGAAAAAACCATTTATCGTAATACCTTTGGTAATACAATTGAATAATAACTACACACTGGGTAGTTTTTAATCCATGGTAATACCCAAGGTAAATTATTGGAACGACCTAATATCTCAAGAAATACACTACCAAATAAAAACCCAAAAAACATGTGTTTAAGGTTTAATATTTTTCAAAAAACTATCGAAGGACACTAAACACCACCCCCTGGAGGATAACTTTAATATATTAAATAGGAACTCCCGTTTTTTATTCCTGATTTGGATGCCTCATAAAAAATAAGTAACATTTATTCGAGACATTTTTTAGAATTGTTGATATAAATATGGCGCTAATAAATCGTATTTTTCCTATTATAGCGCCATCTATCCACAATTAACAAAAATGTGTCCAATAAATGTTACTTATTTTTTCATGAGGAATTCAAATCTGCAATAAAAAACGGGGGCTCCTATTTAAGATTTTACGGTTAAGTACCCCCCCCACCCCACCTCCGAAGGGTAGAGTGTTGGGGCGTTTTTGCTGTCATATGTTTTTTTGTTTTCCATTTTGATATTTATTTCTCAATGTATTAGACCGTTTCTATAATTTACCTAGGGTATAAATAAATATAGTATAAATGGATTTTTTAAATTTTATCGCCATAATTTTATCCCCATCGCAAGTTACCCCCCACCAAACCTCCAGGGTGCGGAATGGGTTGTTGAGTTTGGTGTCATTCGATAGATTTTTGAAAAATATTGAAAACGTATTCTTCAGTTTTTCGATTCAATGTCCATATCGCTAAATATTAAACCGTCCCGCTACGTTTGGGACACCCGCCTTTATTATCGAGTCGAGCAAATATCTTAAAACAACATGGACAAAAGTAAAAGTCAACTTACTAGGGACGGCAGAGAAAGCACTCGGAAGTAGAACCATTGGAAAAGGAAGAAAACGAAATACAATGCCTTGGTTCACACAAGAAGTTAAAATATTAGCTGAAAAGAAATGAAAATCATATTCGTACAACAATAAATAATGAGTACAAAAGTGTAAGGAACAGAGTTAACGAGAGGATCCAAGAAATTAAAAGAGAAAATGGGCAGACATTTTCGAGCGATATGGAACACGACCTATACGGAGGCGAAAAGAAAATATGGAACTACTGAGAGGCAGAAAAAAACCATTGAATAAGTACATACATAGGACAGTCAATGAAGGTATTTGGCTCCGAATTCCATCCTACTACATCGATTTACTTGATATTTTCACAGTAAGTAGGGAATAGCTCAAGAAACAAAGTCTACACCCTATCCGATGTGCGCTTTTATCTTGGGGGTGGTTCCCACCCCTTCTCGGGGGTGAAAAATGTTTTGGTTAAAATAGTCACGGAAAAGGCTAAAGAACCTAATTTTAAGCAAAAACTGTTTTATGGTTATTTTTTGAAAACTCAATACTTTTTGAGTTATTCGTGGTTGAAAATTGGCCATTTTCATTGAAAAATGACACCTTTTCGGACGGATTTTTGCGAATACCTCAAAAACTATGCATCTAACAAAAAAACTATATTAAATATTTCTATAGGTTATAAAGAAACAAAGAGATTCGTTCCTTCATAAATCTTCTAGTTAAAATACAAAGAGGGATGTGGTAGGTAAGAAGAGTTTGTTTTTTTGCTGCATGCTCAAATCGGTGTATTTAACTTGAAATAACTGTTGAGAGAAACTGTCGATTTTAGGTATATAACGATACTAATAACTTTTGTAGTGCTTGAAAAGACCTTTAAAATGAGCAATACTAATTTGTCGATTACATGCAAACTAAGCGAGATATTCTGCAAAAAAAGTTAATGACTAATGTATTTTAAGAAGAAATGAGAAGTATATTTTACCCCTCATCCATCAGAATTTAAATACATCGTTTTCCTTCTACAATACTTTTTATTATAGTGTTATTTCTATGTTTAAAAAGTTGGGCTGGATTAAAATAAATGGTTTTCGAAAAAAATAAGATCAAATTATAGAGCGCATTTTTAAATTTTCTAAAAAATCTTCCTTTTTCTCTATCTAACTCGAAAAAAATAAGATACACGAAAAAAGATACCACACAAACATGTAGTGCTTTTTCAGTTAAAAATTTCCTTTTTATTTTTCATTAAGTACTGTATCTCTTATCATTTTCAAGTTACATGGAGAAAAAGGAAGATTTTTAGAAAATTTAAAAATGCGCTCTATAATTTGATCTTTTTTTTTTCAAAAACCATTCATTTTAAACCCGTCTAACTTTTTGAACATAGAAATAACACTATATTAAAAGGTATTGTGGAATGAAAACCATGCATTTACATTTTGGTGGATGGGGGTTAAAATTACTTCTCATTTTTTCTTAAAATACATTAGTTATCAATTTTGTTTGCAGCATATCTCGCTTAGTTTTAATGTAATGGACCTTTAATATAGCTCATTTTAAAGGTCTTTTCAAGCACTACAAAAGGTATTAGTAGCATTATACACCTAAAATCGACCGTTTCTCTGTTATTTCAAGTTGATTACACCAATTTGAGAATGCACCAAAAAACAAACTATTTTCACCTACCATATCTCGTTTTGTATTATAACTAGAAGATTTATGAAGGCAAGTGTCTCTTTTTTTTTATAACCTACAAAAATGTTTAATATAGTTTATTTAGTTAGATGCATAGTTTTTAAGGTATTCGCAAAAACCGTTCGAAAAGGTATTATGTTTCAATGAAAATGGCCAATTTTTAACCACGAATATCTCAAAAAGTATTGAGTTTTCAAAAAAAAATATAGAACAGTTTTTGCTTAGAATTAGGTTCTCTAGCTAATTTCGTGTTAATTTTAACCAAAAAATTTTCCACCCCCAAGATAAAAGCACACATCGGCATAGGGTAGACTTTGAATTAGGAGATTAGTAGAGGCTAGGCCCAAAATTTCATTAAAATCCATGCAGTAGGATAGAATTCGGAAGTCGGAAGTAATATATCCTATTCTTGCTCCCATTGACTGGCGTAACAACATACAAGAATCACATAGACGAACAGGAACAATATTTCAAGGATCTCTGTAGTCCAACTGAAAATAACACAAGAAACACACCAGGAGGACGAGAACCCCAACTAATATGCAAATTGGACCATTCCCTTGGAGAAAGTAAAGCAAATGGCGAGTAAACGAAAGAACAGAAAGGCATCGGTAAAATAAGTAATGATACGAATAACTAATGAGATGAAACAGAACTGAATATCCTCTTAAAAAAATCATTGAAGTGAAAAAAATATCACCTGAGTGGAAAGTAAGTATGTACATTGTACATTGATATGAATTTTTAAAAAATGAGAAAAAAGTAACTTAGGAAACTACTGAGGTATTAGTTTACTGAGTGTGGTACTAAAACTGTTCACACCAAAATTCTAACAGAAGAAGTAATGTTAACAGGAATCTGTGAAAAACAACAAGGTTTCAGAAACAATATGTCGACTATAAATGCAATATTTATAAACCGCCAAATAGTACAAAAAGCCATAGAGTTTAACAAGATAGCTTTCATGTGTTTTATTGTCTTAACTAAGGGTTTTGATATAGTTGACTACTGATATAACAACTCTCCTACAAAAGAGAAACTTTCAGCTCGTGCAATTAATGAATAACGCATAGGCGTAACCAGGATGATCCTAAGGGGGGGTTACAAATACTGAAAAGGGGGGGTTACAACTACTGGAAGGTCTCTGAGGGGTATGGTGTTAAGCGTATAGAGCTCAAAGTCCATCCCAATGGGGGGGGTTATAACCCCCAAAACCCCCCTGGTTACGCCTATGGAATAACGAGAACAACGTGAAACTGCCGTATGTAGTCTAGCTGAAATCAAGTTTCCTTGTAACAGCACCTTAATTTCAGGAGAAACTGGTATTCGTGCTAGAACTGTACGAAATATTTTAAAAAGAAACAAGTACCATTGCTACAAATTGCAAAAAAACTCAGGAAATTTTCCCTGCTGATTATGAACGACGGATGGTGTTTTATGAGGACATGACGGAACGTACTAATCGTGACAAAGATTTCATGAAAAAAATCTTGTTTCCAGATGAGTCTCCTTTTTCTTTAACTGGCCATCACAAACCATATGTTACCGTAGGGTACTCTACAGAAAATAGGCACATAAGTGTTCCTTACAAAACACAATACCGTCAAAAAGTCAACCTCTGGGCTGGTATTTTAGGTGACAAGGTGATTGGCCCTTTTTTCATTGAAGGTACTTTGTGTCGTCGTAAATACCTAGATCTCCTGAGAAATCACATAATTCCAGCAGTTCGAGCATTACCTACTCGTATGGATGAAATTTGGTTACAGCAAGACGGCTATGCAGCTCACAATGCACGGGAGCTATTAGATTTTTGAAGTTATACTTCTTTCACAGCGCACACAGGCTTTTACAGTCTTTAACATGCGCGCACAGGCAGTATGGCGTTTAGTTGCTATCTTTCAAGTTATGTATAAATATATCAGTGCAAGAAAAGGTGTGAAAAGAATATATTAGGGTTTTTAGTAAATATATTTATTATAATTTTTGGGTCTTTGGATTTGTCTTCCTCAGGAGTAAGATGAGTATTATTAAAACATTTTATTGTATATTTATTATACTTCACCTTGCCTGTTTGTTACCGTGAATTGTCATTAGGTACGTCCGAACCGATAGACACAGTCCTCGTAGCGTATTTGGTATAGCATTCGGCCAGATATCGAGAGGTCTTGAGTTCGAATCCGGAGCAATCCTATACATACTTTTTTTATTTTTTTGAAAGCGGTAAGCACAAAATTAGTTTGGTGTTTAAAAAAAATTAAAACAAACTGTTTAATTTATTTTTAAGAAATCATATAATAGAAGTATAACTTCTTACGTGCGTACAAAGTACACACATTCTTTTTTTAAACATTACGTTTCCAGTTGTTCGTATGGGGTTATGTGAAGCAACAAATTTACCGACATGAACATGAACGTGCCAGAAATTTGGACGAATTACATCAAAAAATCATTCAGACATTTTAAAGCATGGCACCCAAAATGTGGTCGAGCACCCGAAGGCAATTATGTAATAGATTGGGCTACTTCTTGGCTAAACGTGGTGGACTTTTTGAAAATTTATTTTAAAATGTTTTAGTTAAAATTATATTTTAGTTAAATTGTTATTTTTTAGAATAGATTTTTTTAATTTATGACCAGAGTCAGGCAAATATGCAAGAGTGCATATGCATATGCATTTGCATATTTTTGTATTTTCTTTTGAATTTTGCATATAGTGGTATATTTAAAAATACGATGCATATAATAGGTTTTCACAACGATTGGGCATGTTTCTTGGATTAAAATACTCCAAATGGAATATTCCAAATGAAAGAAGCTGAAGAAGAAACCAGGTCGATTCTGTATATTCTGCGGTACTGTACTGAGTAAAATAAAATTAGATATAGGAGATAATTATTTTTATGTATGCGTGGATGAAACAATTGACTCTTTTGGACGTTAAATCGCACATTTATTAATCGAATCTCTTAAAAGGGAGCAAGATCGTAAATCGCATTTAATTGCTTCCAAGCAGTTGGATGAAACCAACGCACTGTTTCAAGGTTTTTGCAAGACAGTTTAGCTAATTTTTTTCTTGCTTTAGTTGTTCCCAACGAAAATTTTTTGTTTTTTCTTTCAGATTCTGCACCTTAGATGGTTATAGTGGGAAACAATTTGAAAAAAATTTTATGCACGTTTAGTACATACAACTTTCCTAGTGCATGGTTTAAATAGGGTCGCAGAAGAAATTAGAATTAAATTTCTTCTTGTTAATAATTTAATTTCAAATATGAAAAAAATATTTCTTAAGGCTAAAAATATTTCTATAATTTCTTATTAAGTAAATAAGAACTCAGTTGTATAAAGAACATTTGCCAAATCTTCCCCTTCCAGCAAAACCTATTGTTTGCTGGAATTGCTAATGGGGAACTTAAGTTCCCCAGTAAGAAAGTTCCCCCTTAAGTAAGAAAAGCCAGTAATAATAGAATTAGCTGACGATTCTTCCGAACCACTTACACTTTCCAAAGAATTGCTGAAAAATAAAATAGTAAAAGCAGAGGTGTAACCAGGATGATCCTAAGGGGGGGGGTTACATCTACTTGAAGGTCTCTGGGGGGTATGGAATCATAATGGTGTTGGTATAGAGCTCAAAGTACATCCAAAAGGGGGGGGGGGTTATAACCCCCAAAACCACCCCCTGGTTACGCCTAGGAGTACCTAAAACCAACCAAAATAATTTTTTTCATACCTGTATACGTATCAGTAGTAAAATGAAAATCTATACGATATTCGTAAGATCGATCATGACCTACGCAGTAGAGACCAGAGCAAAAATCATAACAATGAGGAGCATGTTAAGAACCACGGAAATGCGGGCATTCAGAGCAAACAGGATATACTCTATATGGCCGTAAAAGTAATGAAAAGTAAAAGAGATATATGATATTTAAAATTGGCCAAGAAAAACGCCCAAAATACACCTCAACAGCTTGGAGTACCACCTACGCGGTGGTACGAAAGTTGGTTTCGTCGTTACCCAGACAGCACACAAGATCGTAAAGACGTCTTTTTTATGTCTGTTAAATGTCTGGACGCCTAAAGACCTAAAGCAGACATCTTCTATAGATGTCTTCTTTTAAACATCGTAAAGATATCTAATGTCGACATCGTTAAGACGTCTTATGAAAGTCTATATAAGATCAAATTTTTTAAGAAAAGGTATTTCTTTAAAGGTGTAATATTTTTTTTAATCCGATTTAAGAAAAACATAAATTTTAACATAGAATCTAAATAAAAACTCCACTTTTTTTCGATTCGAAAACTGGAATATCTCAGTGGAGTGGAGGAGATGTCACGTGACCAAAAGTGTGATCACTCATCACTCCGCCATTTTGCTACTGTACATTTTAGTCATACCACGTCAAATACTTGTTGTTTGTGCTTGGGTTACTGAATTCGTTTATTTCGCAGTGTTATTTATAGGTCTGGATCCCGCGTATGAAAAAAAAGTTGATTAATAGCAAGCTGAAAATTTGTTAATAGCTTAAGGGTGTCTAGTCGGACAAACTTTGATACATGGGAATACTGGAACAGGGGAAGTTTTAATTGTGGAACAGGTTAAAAATTTGCAACGGTCAGACCACGAAAACGGCACATGTATTTTGTCCGACAGAACAGACTTAAACTCTCCGAACAGAGATTAAACTCTCATGCAAAAATCAGACTGCTATTTATCACCAAATGGGCGTTTTAATGAGTGGAACATGTAGAATATGTCAAATGACAGGTGATAAATAGCAGTCTGATTTTTGCATGAGAGTTTAATCTCTGTTCGGAGAGTTTAGGTCTGTTCTGTCGGACAAAATAAATGTGCCGCTTTCGTGGTCTGACCGTTCCAAATTTTTAACCTGTTCCACAATTAAAACTGCCCCTGTTACAGTGTTCCCATATATCAAAGTTTATCCGACTAGACACCCTTAAGCTATTAACAAATTTTCAGCTTGCTATTAATCAACTTTTTTTTCATACGGTGTATATAAAATATTTGGTGTGGATAAAAAGAAAACGTCTGGAATAACATTTCATAGGTTAGTATAAACAACTAACAGCTGTACTAAATTTTTTTCTAAAAAACCAATACAGAAGTAAAAACTTCGAGATGTATTCTGGTATAAAATCGTTTATTTAAAAACTATAAAATGTCATCGATTGCAGAACGTTTTCGTTCTAAACAGAACATCTTCAGTGCCTAGAATGAAGTATTTCCACGTTAGATTAAAGCAAAGGGTTAAAAATGTGACTGTTAAAATGAAAAAAGTGTGGGAATACTTACATCCTGCCGAGTATTTTGAAACTAGCACACCGTAAATAGTGTTAACATCATCATATATGGTTTACATAATGTAATATGTTAAAATGTTATGACTACAAGTCGATGTTAATGGATAAAGTGGAACACATGCTAAAAGGGTGCCATGGTTCCCTGCTCGAAGATACTAGGTACTTGCCAATTCAATGGGCACAGACCAACTGAGAAATTATGAAGTGGATTTACAATTTGACAAGGGTGACATGACATGACAAGATAAAGCCAATTTTTGGTTAAAGTTTCATTTGATTTTGGATTTTTTAATAAAATGCGGAGGTTTGTCTGCAAAAATAATTTAAATTATTTGAATAATAAAATCTACTGTAAAGTTTAAATTAGCAACTCTCTATTCCAGAATAACTTATATATTCATTAAATTTAATGCAGATATATTACGTGGTTTAAGTTGTGACGTCATCGGATGTGAAATGACGAGTTGAAAGTTAAGTTTGTGGAAACAAGGAAATACACTACATAGTAAGATAATTAGACTTGCATGGAAAAACAAAGCTAAACAAGCCGAGAAAACCAGAATTTAAGAGTGTTTTTATGTGATGAAATGTTGGTTGCCTAACAAGGCAAGCAGACAACAGGTTGAAGGTAAACGGTAGAATATTGCGAGAAAACAGTATATATACAAAAGGTGGCTATATGTTGTGTTAAATTTATTATTATACTATTGTAATGAATAATTATGTCTGTTAAAAGTTGGAAAATAGTTGTTAACAAAATTAAATAACTAAAGATTACTGTTAGTGAGGTAGATATATGTGTGAAGGATATGATTGTATATAGTATTGTGAAATGAATGAGAGTATGTAATAAAATAATAAAATTAAACTATGTGACATAAAGTCTAATTCATCTTTATGTAGTTTTGAAAGGACTGAATGAATTGGAAGTAATGTATCTTGATAGTCTACCAACGTGGAATAGTGAATAAAATAATTAGAATGAGAGCTACCAATATAGGTCAAATTGTGGGTAGGTGTCAGTATGTAAAGAAGAATCTAAATTGAATGAGTATATGAAATAGAAAAGTATGAGATTGATTTCTATTGGTGATAGTGGAGTAAATAGACTGAACTAAATGATATATATTTAAGTGCACAAACTTTATGAACGTATGTGATTGTAACTGAAATCAAACAAATGCAAAATGTGAAAAAATTTTTATTTTAAATTGGGATAAATGGATATTGGAAGTTGCCTGGTATGAATGGAAATGAAAAGATAGATGAAAAAAGAAGAATAGTGAATGCAATAAAACTTATGAAAGAAGTTTGACTGAATGGGTCGTAATGGATATAGGTGTGCAGTATCCTATTGTTAAGTAAAGTCTAAGAATCTAAAAAGAAAGCAGTGACAGAATGTTACTAAGTAAGGAAAGTGATATATATGACAGACCAGAGTGATTGGATGTATGGTGTTTTTTATTATTGTAAGCGGAGATGAGAGAAAATGAGTAAGTAACATAACAGGCAACAGGATAAGTGAGTGTGAAGAACATTCCAAAGAGACAATAAACCAGACCGATTTAAGGATTAATAATAATAAGAGGCATTTAAATAAATTATGAAAGAAATGGTGAGATGAGATATAGAGGACCTGAAAAAGAGACAGAGACACAAGGTCAAACCAGAAATGACTAGGAGTGGAGAAAAATATGAAGGATAGGAAAATAGAAGAATCAAAACTGTGTGAGGGATGGGATAGTGGGGGAGGCAGCAATGAAGTTGAAAAGAAATGCAAGTTGAGATATGGTTAATGGGTGATTAGTATGGAAAGAGAAGACTGTTATAAACTAGTGGGGTAGTGGAAAAAGAGGGGGAGGGGGAAATGGAGAATAGGAGTATAGGGGAAGGGGGGTGAGAGGAAAAATGAGAGAAAACTAGGGTTGGATTAAGGGAATAGTTGTCGATGGATAGGAGTGAAAGGACGATTTAAAGTTGTTTGACGATTAACGCAATTGGGGCTGGTCCTCATGTCTCTGGAAATCTCAAGGTCCTCGTACAAATCCAGGCGTAGATTGTTTCTGTCTTGGATGTTATGAATTAATTTAACACCATCAGGGATGTCGAGATGATGATTATTAACTTTCAAATGATGGGAAAAAGCTGATGTAGTGTCTCTTTTAGAATGTTCAGCAGATCTGGTTGAGAGTGATCTGTAAGTCCTGCCGATGTAAGAGGCATCACAATCAGAACAAGTCAGTCTATAAACACCACTACGATTCATATAGTGTATTGTATCCTTAGTATTTGTCAAAAAGTGGCCAAGGGTATTTCCAACTTTGAAAGAAATATGTATATTCTCAGAAGAGTTAGATACAATACGTTTAATCTTTTCAGATAGATGTGGGTTATGATATGGTAGTGACCTGTAAATAGCAGAAGAGGAAGATGACTGATGGAAAGCAGAATTTTGAAGCAATTTAGATTCTCTTTTACGGATGAGTTTATCTATTATAGAGGGATCGTAACCATTGTTGACAGCTATTTGTTTTATAATGTTGAGTTCTTTGTTGAAAGAATCTGTTGACATAGGTATAGAGAAAAGTCTGTGTATGAAGCTTCTGAAAGCTGCTAGTTTGTGTGATAGAGGATGATTAGAAGAAAAATGAATTACATGGTCAGTTTGGGTGGGTTTACGAAAGATACCAAAGTTGAATTGGTTGTTAAGTCTGGTAATAGATAAATCAAGGAAATTAATGGCCTGAGAAGATTCTAGTTCCATGGTAAATTTGATATTAGGGTGAATTGAGTTAATTTTAAGAAGTAGTTGTTGAGCTGAGTCATGATGTCCAGCGATGAAGACCAAACAGTCATCTACGTAACGAAACCAATGTAAAATTTCTGGATTTTTCATAATGTGATTGGACTCTAAATGATCCATAAAGACATCAGCTAGGAATGGGGATAAGCAACTGCCCATTGCTAAACCATCTGGTTGTTTATAGAATTTGTTGTTGAATTGGAAGAAATCTTGAGATAGACATAATTCAAGGATATCTAGTATCGGTGAAATGACATTGGGCTGAAAAGACTTGTTGACTAAGAGTGATTTTACCAGACTTAAAGTTTCGATTTTGGGCACTGAAGTAAATAGGTTGCTTACATCAAAAGAAAGCATAGTTATGTCTGGATTGAGATTGATGAGTTGAAGTTTATCAACTAATTGGTATGAATTTGATACAGTAAAACGGGGTGTGAAGTTGATTAAATTTTTGACAGACCAATCACTCTGGTCTGTCATATATATCACTTTCCTTACTTAGTAACATTCTGTCACTGCTTTCTTTTTAGATTCTTAGACTTTACTTAACAATAGGATACTGCACACCTATATCCATTACGACCCATTCAGTCAAACTTCTTTCATAAGTTTTATTGCATTCACTATTCTTCTTTTTTCATCTATCTTTTCATTTCCATTCATACCAGGCAACTTCCAATATCCATTTATCCCAATTTAAAATAAAAATTTTTTCACATTTTGCATTTGTTTGATTTCAGTTACAATCACATACGTTCATAAAGTTTGTGCACTTAAATATATATCATTTAGTTCAGTCTATTTACTCCACTATCACCAATAGAAATCAATCTCATACTTTTCTATTTCATATACTCATTCAATTTAGATTCTTCTTTACATACTGACACCTACCCACAATTTGACCTATATTGGTAGCTCTCATTCTAATTATTTTATTCACTATTCCACGTTGGTAGACTATCAAGATACATTACTTCCAATTCATTCAGTCCTTTCAAAACTACATAAAGATGAATTAGACTTTATGTCACATAGTTTAATTTTATTATTTTATTACATACTCTCATTCATTTCACAATACTATATACAATCATATCCTTCACACATATATCTACCTCACTAACAGTAATCTTTAGTTATTTAATTTTGTTAACAACTATTTTCCAACTTTTAACAGACATAATTATTCATTACAATAGTATAATAATAAATTTAACACAACATATAGCCACCTTTTGTATATATACTGTTTTCTCGCAATATTCTACCGTTTACCTTCAACCTGTTGTCTGCTTGCCTTGTTAGGCAACCAACATTTCATCACATAAAAACACTCTTAAATTCTGGTTTTCTCGGCTTGTTTAGCTTTGTTTTTCCATGCAAGTCTAATTATCTTACTATGTAGTGTATTTCCTTGTTTCCACAAACTTAACTTTCAACTCGTCATTTCACATCCGATGACGTCACAACTTAAACCACGTAATATATCTGCATTAAATTTAATGAATATATAAGTTATTCTGGAATAGAGAGTTGCTAATTTAAACTTTACAGTAGATTTTATTATTCAAATAATTTAAATTATTTTTGCAGACAAACCTCCGCATTTTATTAAAAAATCCAAAATCAAATGAAACTTTAACCAAAAATTGGCTTTATCTTGTCATGTCATGTCACCCTTGTCAAATTGTAAATCCACTTCATAATTTCTCAGTTGGTCTGTGCCCATTGAATTGGCAAGTACCTAGTATCTTCGAGCAGGGAACCATGGCACCCTTTTAGCATGTGTTCCACTTTATCCATTAACATCGACTTGTAGTCATAACATTTTAACATATTACATTATGTAAACCATATATGATGATGTTAACACTATTTACGGTGTGCTAGTTTCAAAATACTCGGCAGGATGTAAGTATTCCCACACTTTTTTCATTTTAACAGTCACATTTTTAACCCTTTGCTTTAATCTAACGTGGAAATACTTCATTCTAGGCACTGAAGATGTTCTGTTTAGAACGAAAACGTTCTGCAATCGATGACATTTTATAGTTTTTAAATAAACGATTTTATACCAGAATACATCTCGAAGTTTTTACTTCTGTATTGGTTTTTTAAACTATGGTATACAGCCAACTATTGGGATTTTCCCATTGATTTTTTTTTTTTTTTTTTTTTTTTTTTTTAAATTTTTTTCTCTTAAAATAACATTGTATATTATAAAAACTTTTTAAGTATTTATAGTTCTTCCTTTATTTAGGTATCACATTTGGTTTTGTATGGTTCTTTAGAATAATGGGTTGATGTTGTGGATGCCTAGAAACCAATTGTTAGTCACTCAAATTTTTATAGATAAAAATCAGCTTATAAATGCTAGGGTCAAATTGTTTAAAGTACAGAACTACCTGGAAAGTTATAATTAAAGATTAAAACAATTGCTTTATTAATAGTTTTGGCTTTGGCTTAACCCTTAAATGCCCAATGTAGGTTCCATGTATGCTCAAAGGTGGGTAAACAATGTTCACCTCGAAAATAGCTAGTATATTTTATTAAGAGTTGTTACAAACGTTAGAAATAGATTAAACTTAAGGATCTTATGCTTAGTAAACACAGCATTTTCTAAACTAATAATATAAAGGATGTACAAGTCTTCAAAAAAATTACCCTGTACAGCTGGTTCCTAAAAAACATAATGTGGATTATGTAACTGCTAACGATAAATTATATAAAAACCTTTAGTTATAGAGTTATAAAGTTTTACCAAGGCTGGACATTTTGTGCAAACTCATCTTTAAGATAACCCAACTTACGAGATCACTTTTTGTAATGTATGCTAAAAAAGTTTCTGTTTTTAAGGAACGAATAGAATTTTATTCTTTGAGACAAGCTGAAAAGGAGTCCGTGGCAGACTTTTACGTAAGAATTAAAAATAAAGCAATAGATTTCAAGTTTGGGACTACATTAAACGATGTTTTAAAAGACAAATTCGTTTGTGGTGTGAGAAAGGGACCAGTCCTGGATCGCTTATGTGAGGAGGATCATACAAAAACCTTAGAACATCTATATGAGTTGGCGTTGAGAAAAGAAGCTGCAGCAGTAGAAGCCAACACTTCAGTTCCAGTAAATAAGATATCAAGCACCAGTGTTAACAAAGGCAGAAATAGAGAAGCACGAGAAGGAGGTTCAGGAGGTTTGTATGGAGAGTCAAAGTGTAATGCGTGTGGAGGAATAAAACATGACTTTAGAAATTGTAAGTACCGAAAATATAGTTGTAAGGTCTGTAGGAAGGTTGGCCATCTGGCTAAAATGTGTAATAAAAACAAGGGAAAAAGTACTCATTATGTAGAACCTGTAGAGAGTGAAAATTTTGATTCCGAAAATGTACAAGATTTTGATTTTGTAAACATGTACCATACCTCTTTTGATAATGTTAATAATGGTTTTATAAAACCACACAAGGCAAATATGTTAATTAATGATTGTACTATTTTAATGGAACTGGATTCAGGCGCAGGTATCTCTGTCCTTCCTGAAAATATTTATATCAGATATTTCAAAACCAGTGCATTACTTCCAACTAAAGTTAGACTCAGATCATTTGATGGAAGTATTATTACACCTTTAGGTGAGATTTTCGTAACTATTCAATATAATAATGTTAGGGTAGATAACTGTAGGTTAATTATAATAAAAAATGGAACAACAGCCTTAATTGGTAGAGATTTGATGAAGACATTTAATTTCGAGATTAAATTACCGGGGGTTCCTAACATTAATATAAATAAAATAGATCAGGATGCAGAGATAGCAAGGTTAGTAAAAAAATATAGTTCTCTCTTTAGTAATGAATTAGGGCATTATAGGTTTGAAAAGGTTGACTTAAAAATGGAACCAAATGCAAAACCTATATTTTGCAAACCAAGGCCATTACCTTTTGCTTTTAAAAGGGATGTTAATGCAGAATTAGATGAACTTGAAAGTAAGGGTGTCATTACCTTGATTGAAAATGCTGAATGGGGCACCCCACTGGTTCCCATTGTCAAGGAGACAGGCAAAATCCGTGTATGTGCTGACTACAAAATAACCGTAAATAAATTTCTAATTGATGTCAAGCATCCATTGCCAAGAGTGGAGGAGTTATTTGCAGCCCTCCAGGGTGGGCACCTTTTTACAAAACTGGATTTCAAAAAT
The DNA here is from genome assembly GCF_917563875.1 of Diabrotica virgifera virgifera. Classification (NCBI taxonomy): domain Eukaryota; kingdom Metazoa; phylum Arthropoda; class Insecta; order Coleoptera; family Chrysomelidae; genus Diabrotica; species Diabrotica virgifera. The sequence continues at coordinate 198,295,998 of NC_065445.1, read as the reverse complement.
GCTTACAACCAATTGGAACTAACGGAGGAGACAAAAAAACTTTTAAGTTGGAGCACACACAGAGGTATTTATCAGGTAAACAGGCTACCATATGGTACAAGACCGGCCTGTAGCATTTTTCAAAAAATTGTAGAAAAAGTTTTGTTAGGTATTCCAAATGTTATTAATTTCTTAGATGATATTGTGGTAACAGGTCCTAATAGAGAGGAGCATCTAAAAAATTTGGAAAATGTCTTTAATAGACTTCAGAAGGCAGGCTTTAAATTAAATTTAGATAAGTGCATGTTTTTCCGGCCTGAAATAAGGTATCTGGGGCATATTATTGATAAGGAAGGGTTACATAAAGATCCAGGAAAAATTAAAGCCATTATTGAGTGCCCCAGACCCCAAAATATCTCTGAAGTTAGGGCATATGTCGGGATGATCAATTATTATGGTCGTTTTGTGGCCAACTTATCAACAGTACTGGAGCCATTGTATAGGTTATTAAGAAGAGATGAACGTTTTAAGTGGACTTCAGAGTGTGAGAATGCATTTTTAAAGGCAAAGAGGGAAATTTCGTCAGGTGCGGGCCTTGCACACTATGATCCACAGATGGACTTGAAATTGGTTTGTGATGCTTCCAGCGTTGGCTTAGGTGCTGTTTTAATGCATGTGTATCCAGATGGGTCAGAGAAGCCAATCAGTTTTGCTTCAAGAGTGTTAAGCAAACATGAAGCTAAGTATTCTGTTATACACCAAGAGGCTTTGGCAATATATTGGGGTGTACAAAAATTTTATCAATATTTATTAGGGAAGCATTTCTTTTTATGTTCTGATCACAAACCACTGATGGCCATATTCGGAGAGACAAAGGGCATTCCGCAAATGGCAGCAGGGAGACTGCAGAGGTGGGCACTATTTTTAAGTGGATTTCATTACACCTTTAAACATATTAAGGGAGTAGAGAATAAAACAGCTGATGGACTTTCACGCTTGCCTCTTTCCATACCTAATGAGGTACAAAGTGATGTTGAGTTTGATTATTTTAATTTTCTGGTAGAGGATAAATTACCAGTTACCGCTGTAGAAATAATTAAAGGAATACGGTCAGACATCTGTTTGAGCAAAGTTTTTAAGTATGTAAGAGATGGCTGGCCAAAAACAGTTCCAGATGAATTGAAAGCATATGCTAACAGGGCTAATGAGCTTACCATTGATAATAATTTAATTATGTGGGGGTATAGGGTAGTGGTACCTTCCAAGTTTCATAAACAAATCTTACAGGAATTGCATAGTACTCATAGCGGAATAGTTCGAATGAAGACAGTCGCAAGGCAATATTTTTGGTGGCCTGGCTTAGATGGAGATATTGAATTGTTTGTAAAATCTTGTGAAGCATGTTTAAAGAATACTACAACTCCACGGAAGGCACCTTTAATTAAATTCCAGGAAGGAGCTCATGTGTTTGATAGAATTCACATTGATTTTTTAGGACCGTATCATGGGAAGAATTATCTTGTTATTACAGATGCATACTCGAAGTGGCCCGAGGTATATGAGATGTCAAAGACTGACTCAGAACATACCATCAGTAAACTTCGAGACTGTTTTGCCCAATTTGGGTTGCCAAATCAAATTATTTCAGATAATGGTCCGCAGTTTAATTCAGAGGAGTTTCAGCGATTTTGTAAAAATAATGGCATTATTCATAAAACTTCAGCTCCTTATCATCCAGCGACAAACGGAGCGGCCGAAAACTCAGTTAAAACCCTAAAATATGCAATAAACAAAATGTTAACAGGCTCCCAGAGCAAGAGTATATCTGAGTTGATTTCAAAATATTTATTTTCTTACAGAACTACCCCTCATTCAGTGACATTTCAAACTCCTGCCTATCTCATGTTTGGGCGTAAAATTAAAACCAGATTTGACTTTTTGACATTTAACGATAAGACATTGAGAGCTAGAGAACAACAGATAAAATACCATAAAGGTAATAGGGTGGTAGAATTTATAGAAGGAGAAGATGTTTATGTTAGGGATTACAGGGTAAATGCACAAAAGCCTAAATGGGCAAAGAGTAAAATAGTTAGAAAATTAGGACATCAAACATTTCTATGTCAGCCTTTAGATAATCCAAGTCTTGAATGGAAAAGACATTTGGACCAAATTGTTAAATGTGGTCATTTTTACGATGAAGAAATATCTAAAATTTCTGATGACAAGGATAGAGATACGTGTGATCCACTAAGTTCAGTTCCAAGTACTTCTGTAAGTTTGCCATTACCTTTAAGTGAAACTGAAGCTTTGGTAACCTTAAAAAATACCAGTGAGACCCAAGGAGTGTCCGGTAGTGTTGAAACCGAATTTTCGAGTGAAGATATCAGTGCGGTTCCTTCGTCAATTAAAGACAGTGCATCACAATCAACCGTTGGGTTGCAGTCACCTAATATTAAGGAAAGATTGAGAAGAACCATCAGACCGCCTGATCGTTTAGATTTATAATTAAAACTATGACAATGTGGTTTTTATATTCGGATCTTGGTGTGGAGGGATGTAATGTATGCTACCTGTAACAGTTATGTTACTTCCCACCTCTACAAATCTATCTATGACCAACTTCACAGATAACCTAATATATGTAATTCAGATATTAGCATATGTTCATTTAGCATAATGAATAAAGGTTTTCATGCCGTTTAAATTGTTTAATATTCTTAGATGTGGACACCACACTTTTATTTTCAAAAATATCCGTAGAATCAAATTAACATTTGATAAAGTGCCATCTTTATAACAATAAATAATTTTTGAAAAATTTTGGAACACATAATAAATATGTTACTAGGGAATATGCATAGGTGCATATTTTTTACCTTGGGCGTTTAAAGATTAAGTTAAATAATCTAAAACTTAAATAATAACTAGATAAAATGTTGTTTTAGGCTTGCTTTGTACCTAGTAGGTAAATAATTAGTCCCATATTTTAATTTTAGATTTCCAAAGGATCCAGAACATAGAAAAAATGGATTACTTTTGTAAATAGAGGAGCTTGGGTACCTACAACATATAGTGTGTTATGCTCTAAGCATTTCTCCGAAAAATACATTGACCGAACCTCCAGATCTCTTGTTAGATTAAGAGATAATGCTGTGCCCACTATTGATCTTATGCAGGTAATTAATAATGTAATTTATAATAGAAAATGTCTTTGTGTTTTCTACCAATTGTAATACTTTTTTGCTTATCTATTGTTCTTTAGAAATTATTAGTATGAATAGAAATAGTACACCTATCAATTACCTACATTGAATAAATATTATTAAATATCAATTACTTACCTACAATAAAAGGTTCAAAAAATAGTTATTTATGTACTAAGTCAGTAAAGTGACTCATTATCGAATATAAATAACATAAATAACAATAATGAATGACCGTAGTAGCAGTTAGGGTTAACTTTTTTTTTATTATGTTACAAAATATTGCGTAATATATGAAAAGTCAACAGTTTTGCAAAACGGGGGTGTTTCAGAACTGTAAACTTGTTTTTTTAAATTTATAGTTAATTTATATATTTTAATTTATTTATTTATATTTAATTTTAGCTCCAAGAGATATCTAAGCTGGGTGGATGCAATGCATATGATTTTATTAAAAGGGCTTTTCAAGTTATCCTATCAAATGACCAAGCTCTAAAATATAGTTGGAAGGGCATGAAAGGAAACAGAAAATTTAATGATACCCGTTTAGCAACACTGTTGTTACGTGAGTCACTTAAATGTATTTGTTTTATTTCGAGTTTCTTATTTATATATTTATATTTGTATAAATATTTTTACATTTTAGGAGCCACATATGTTACAGGACTAGCAGATTCTCAAAAAACAAGTGAATGTGCAATTCAAACTTGGTTGAGAAGGGCAAGTGACAGGAAGGCAACAGTGTTAAATAAAACTTTTTAAAAAATAGGAAAAAAGTTTTCCCTTGGGTTTTCTGGGTATTATAACAAAGTTTTTAATTTATAACATTTTATAAGAGTTAATTGATTTTTGTTTAAAGTTATAAAATAATATATTTTTTTTAATGTTACCCGTCACTTATAAACTCTATGATTGAGAATACAGTTCAACGTTTGTGAAATATACAACAAATTTTTATTTTATATTTTACTTATATTTTTTTATTTATATTTGTAGTAGATTAAGCAGGTACACATTGGTTTGTAGTTAAAATATACATAAAAATATAAGAAATTTTTGTATTATTTTTACTTTTGTGTCAAAGGGAATGAATAAGTATGGCTTAAAATGGCCTAAGCAAGATATATGTAAGACGTCCTTTGATAGATATCTTTAAGACGTTCTAAAATCTACATCTTTACGACATCTTAAAGATGATGTCTTTAAGACATCTTAAAGATGATGTCTTTAAGACATCTTACTTTGTAACATTCGATGTCTTTAAGACGTCTTAAAGACGCCATTCAGGAGACAACAGACATCTTTAAGACGTCTAGTTTGCCGGATTCCGACATCTTATAGACGACTTAAAGACGCCAGTGTGCTGTTTGGGTAACTGCTATTGCTGAACCATTAAAGAAAACACCGGATGTAGTCGTAACGTAAGAAGAAAAATCAAACTGGAATGTTGTGAATGTCATTTTGGCCAATATTGACTTGTGCTCTAGCCTGACCTAATTAAACTCATATTATTAGATCACACTACCTCACCAAAAGCTTTTTACAAGTTAACACAGTAATCGCATTCGAGCGAGACCAAAAACAAAAAGAAAAACTTGTGATCTGACTCTAAATTTGGGGATGTTAATTTAGCTTTTCCGTCGAGAATTTGTTTTGGTATTATTTTTCTACTTGTTATTATGTAATCTATCGATCATGTATCGTTGACTGTTGAGCTTGTGTATTGTGAAATTCTATTAAATATTCCTCTATTAAAAATGTTGCTTATTCTCAAAGTATCTTTAGTCTCTTATCTCCAAAACATTCTATTGAATCTTTTCAAATATACGAATCAACTACACATTTATAGTAAAATGCACAAAATCGTTCATAAATTTTTGTGATCATAATTAGGTACAGATTATATTATCAAATAATCAAATTTAATTTAAATCACATTTACTATTATTTAACAAATAATTTTAAATTTTAGTTGTGCGTCACAGTTTTTCGATTTCTTTCTAACGTATTAAATTGTATGTGACAGAAAAAAAGGCACGTCGGTGATTGCATTTCGTCGGTGACATTTTTATAACATTTATTCTAGTTATTCTAGTTGTCGATAGATGGCGCCATAATAAAAAAATAATTTGTTTAATTAGATAATAATATTACAAATATAATTTGCATAATTTATAAGACTATACGAATCAAAGAAAATACCATTTTATAAATGCAAGAAACACATTTGATTTGTTTTTATTCCAAATTGAAAATAAAATGTGACAACTGTCAGATTTAACTAAAATGTCATGTTAGAATAAATGTCATAAATGTGTATTATCACGGACTTACCCTTTTTCCTATCATTTGTTACGCACTGAAAAATGATCATGAAAAGGACAATACATACAATTTATTCAAAGGTAATACCACGAGTCCTCTAAAATTTATCAAGCAAAATTTAGAGGACGAGTGGTATTTGAAAAGATTATTTTGTGAACCAATATGTATTATTAGTAAATACGGGCATCTGTGAAATATTTTTAAGACAACTAGGATCAATGTCTTAAGTAGGTTATAGATAAATTATTTTATGATTTAAAAATGAACCAATTTATTTATTATATTGTTAATACATAAAAAACTGTTTAAATCGAAAATGAACAATTATTAAAAACCCAATTTTTATAACTAATATGAGATTTTCCAATGTCGTTCGTAACGTATTATGTGAAATTTAGGGTACCTTAAGTTTTATCAGGGAAGAGACTGTTTTATCAAGGAAGAGGCTGTTTTATCAGTATGTATTACACTCAATGATTGGCTAGAACGACGCGTGGTGATTGGCTGAAAAAGCAAAAACGTCAGAATTTGACAGGTGAAAAAAATAATCATAGTTAAAATTTTGGTGGGAGCGCTTTGGCAGTTTAAAACTTGGCGAGAGAACTTGTTTCAATTTAAAAAATTTTAGCATCACTAACTAGATGTCGCCACTAACGTAATTGGATTACTACTTAATTGCATAGCTGTTCAAACAATCTCTAAATGTAAAATGTTTCAATAAGGAATATTATTTATAAACAAATAGATACTAAATCGTTGTATTTTAAATTATTATTAATCCAATTGTACTCAACAGAATATTTAAATCATAAATTTAATAATTTAATGGTGACATCTATACATCTATGCCTAAACTAGTACAGAACGGGTCGTACCCAACTCATCGAACGCCAACTCTTTGAATCTTAACTTCCATACATCCAAAACGCATGCGTACCAAATCGTATACTACCCTATTCATATACACATATACTCGCATACGTAAAAATAGTAAATTTATAGGAAACACGGAATGTATAGGAAATGTCCAGTTGATAAGTTGGGCTTTTCGATGAAGTGGCTGTATACGATTTTGGTGTATATGAAATGTCTTTCGATGGGTTCGGATTCGATGAGTTGCGCCCCACCAGTACAGAGCTAATTTCATTATTTAGTTTATACGTTACACTCTAGACCTCTAGATGTCAGACTAACGTACCAGCAGTCATATGGGTCATATTACCCGTATGCGCGCCAATGGTGAAGATAAAATTCTTAATTATTGTATGTCAAAAAATTTGCACTAACTACTTCTTAAATTTGCATATCTCAACCGGTTTTATTAGTTTGTAAGAAAAAAAAAGAATGTGTGTGTACTTGGTACGCACGTAAGAAGTTATATGTACTTCTATTAATGATTTCTTAAGGTTGATCTGAACCCCCCAAAAAAAACTTTGAAGTTCAAAAATTTTGAAAAAATTTGAGGTGTATGTGATTACTAGAAGTATTTTGACAAATTTTGGGCAAACTTCATGTTTTCGTTTTCGAAAAAACTCAAAAATACTCTTTTTTTCCAAGTAGAAAACGGGAAAACCAAACATACAATTTTGTTAATTTTCTTACAGGATAAAGATATAATCCTAAGAAATACTTATGAATTTTTTGAAAATTTTTGATCTTACAGTTTTGCCACAATAGGAAAAAATAATATGTTTTGGCTTATAATAAAGTTACCGGTAAGAAATCGGACAAAATTTTAATAACAACATATATAAAACTGTAAGAGTGGAAAATATTTGCAATAAAATGTTCAATATCTTTTCCTAAACATATGAAAAATCTCGTTAAACAAGAATTATATCTTGAATTGCCGCTGTGAATTTGTGCCGCCATGACGTGGCTCCACCTACACCATCGGTAATATTTATGTTCGATAGATAGCAGTACCTTCTGCTAGAATCGCGTCAAACAGAACTTTATCCTAGCAGCGTTGCCATATCAATTACTTTGTACAACAAAATGTTTTATTGTATTATCGTTAGTAGGTAATATAATATAGATATAAGCCTACTATAACGTCTATTTATAACGCATCAACGTGACCTTCTGAAATTAATTTAACTACTGTTCCTGAAATATTGTCAGTCCCCTTTCCCCTTGACCGTATTAGATTTTGATATATTTGGGGCCGGTACTTTCTGTCTCGATTAAACCCGAGTTGACTTTTTAATGTTTTTAAGTAACATAAGTTGTCTTTTTTATTTGTATTTTTTCATGTATCTCTGAAGCTTTGTATTTGACTATATTTTGAATTGGAGCATAAATAGTCTTCTTTTGTCAAATAGTTTTTCTAATAACTACCATCCATGGTGTTTCTCTTTTGTCGCACTTATGTTTATTAAATATTTTAATTTAAACCATTATTTTATCTTTAAAATTTTCCTTGTTCATTACTTTTTGCATTTGTGGTGAGCTAAATTTAAAGGAAAACAATTGGACGATAATTAAATAGATATGGAGTAAGAGTAAATAAATAACCACTTAGAAAATTACCAAAAGGCAACGAACTTGAATGAAACCAGAGAAAATTTTGCCGGAAATAATTTTCTCTCGAATGATATTCGACAAGACTATTTCACGAGACACGAGATCTTTATTTCTTTATTTATTTATTATCTGTCATAATTTTTTCGCTGAGATTTCACGTCGTTAAGGAGTTTTGTTAGTAGGAAACAGTCTAGTGAAATAGTCACCTTCTATATCGATTTCTTCTACATATGTACAAAAACAACACAAATAAATAAATATTAGCGAAGACAAAAGAAAAAATGTGTTGACACTTAATAATATGTTAAATAAACGTATTGATTAGTCTGATGCAAGTAGAACTAGAACTGTTATATTATGGTGCTAATAGACTGGGAGATATTATACAGAAGTTCAGCCACGATTTTCTAAGTCCTGCCTTTTGCAATACTGGAAGGGTAGACGATGTAATTACAATCTGTGGAAACATCCACAAATTTCCTGCGACATTTTCCTGTAAAAATTAGATTTTCCCAAAAAATAAAAATAGGGTTTTGCGATGAATTTCTAAGTCCTGCCATATCCGTAGATAGACAGGATACTATCGATTTTATGAAGAAAATTTTTTGGGCAGGACGGTCGCAAAAGTACTTAGGGAGTATACATATATACAAATATGTAATGAAAATAATGAAATTTTCATGATTTTCTAAGTCCTGCCAACTTAATAAACTAAACATATTTATTTCAAAATGATCAAAAAAATAATGGCATGACGTCTCCTAATGTTTAAGTATACTTGTCCCTTGGAAAATTCTGCGGAAAATTCTCACCCTGATTCCGTGATTTTCTAAGTCCTGCCTTTAAAAAGTTATAATACTCAAATACAATCAATACCTTTTCGGTACTCGGCAGGAAGGTTAAACGGTTCTTGTAAGACGGCAGGAGTCCTAGATTTGTAAGAAAATTCGTGAAAAAGTCAACGATTTTCTAAGTCATGCCATTTTGCACATGTTTCAAGAATCTTAATATAAGTCTATATACAAAGAGGCAGGATGGTTTTATGGTTATTTTGTATACAGGGTGGGGCATTAGTGTGGGCTAGTCCAATTACTCGTTTGTCGTAAGATATACGAAAAAAGTTATTTAGGTAAAATATGTGCCACAGATAGGACTATAATTTAACAGTATTTTCTAATATACAGGGCTACCCGTTTTCACAGGGTGACAAAAATTTATGTTTTTTTAAATGGAATACCCTGTATATTTTTACATTTTTGGATTCTACTCGATGTTCTCTCTAATAAAATATAGTGTTTTGAAATATTATACGAGGTAGTTTAAAATATAATTCCGTTTTTTTTTAATTTTGTAGGAACATTCACACCCTATACATGTTGTTAGTGATTTGATATCCAAACTTCTATTAATTTATGTTTAAACGATTTTTAATATAGTCTACTATTCTCAGTTATTAATAGTATACCAAAATGTTTAATTTTAGTATACGGGGTTGGTTGAAACTTGAAACTGGGAATGAGTATTTTTTGAGTTTTCTTAAATGGGACACCCTGTATTTTAGTATTATAATAAAATGATATTTTATGGTACCTTTTTATTTGCTAAGCATTTTCTATACCATATTTATATATTAATTTCGACAGTAAATTGATACAGACAGATTACTCAGGTGGTTTTTGGGGTTTCTGAACAAGAATGTCACATTAGAACAGATCTTTACCTAGTGCTCGGGGTGACTGTATTCTTAAATTTCGAGGCATTCAGACACTAAAGTGATGCAAGTAGATTTCTCGAAGAGTTTTGTGGTTGCTGAACATGAATACGCCACCAGAATCGACCTCCAAAAACTCTCTTAAATTCAAGATCAGTCACCCTGGGCACCAGGTGCTCCGAGGGTCGGTTGTAATGTCATATTTGTGTTCGGCCATCCCAAAAACCATCGAATATTCTGTTTTTTTTTAATTTATTGCCGATATCCCACGAAACTCAAGATGGCGTGCCTTAGCAGCAACTCTGGGCACTAGGTGATTCCGAGGTCGGTTCTGCTTGCGTATTCGTAACTCCATAAACCTCCCAAATAACAAAATTTTGCCCTTCATACACCGATTTTGACAGGTTTATGCACTTTTGGATGCATGTTTTGCACTAAAATGCAATTTCCACCCATTTTTATATTATACACCTTTTCCTGATGTTATCCTGAACACAATGCAAAAAGTTGCAAGTAGATAGATGCTGTATTTAAAAATCGATTTATTCTGGTGTTGTTAGTGTTAGTAAATTTTGCTATCAAATATAGGAAACAATATCAGGATAATATCTACAATCCTACAATATCAGGAAAACGAGTTGAGTGCGGCAACTCAGCGCCTGTTACATGCGTGTGTATTTTGTGTTCGAACAAGTAAGAAGGCAGGATAAAATTGATATGCAACAAAATAAATTAATAACAACAAATTGATTTTAAGGCAATTAATAATTGCAATAAAGGCAATTAATAAATTTAATAATTTTAAGGCAATTTAACACAATTCAACTAATCTGAAAATGCTTCCTAAGGCAGATTAAAATAACATAAAACGTGAAAGATGAGACGTGAAACATGAAACTTGAAATAAGAAACAAATAAATTGTGAAAAAACGTTTGATTTCATGTGATATACTAATCGAAGAAACAAAAATAAAATTTGTATAGTCGACAATGGAAAGTTATGACGAGGTCGTTGCTGTCATGGCAAACCTTTATTACTTTCTAAGGGAGGCCGCAGATCAAAGAAACGTGAAGTAAAACATAAAACGTAAAACATGAAACAAAATGAATTGTGAAGGACGAAACCGTTTCATATTATATACTAATCAAAGAAACAAAATGAAAATTTGTATAGCCAACAATGGAAAGTAATGATGACGAGGTTGTTACTCTTGCGGCAACTTTTTATTACTGCCCAACATCATAATCATAGTACGTATTTGGTTGAAAACGAACTAAGTAATCATCTTCCCAAATTTAAATAATTTTATAGACTGAGTATTCAAACATCTACATTGTTTTATTGTGGGTCCTGGTTTAAAGAAAACTGATATTTTCTTATCATTACCTATTCGAGTACCTCTCCAGGTTATAATAATTGTACAACTCTTCTTTCTACTTTACAACAGAAACCAATGCAATATTAAATTCTTGGTTGGAATTCATATTATGCACGTAATTAACTGTCCAAAACAATGAAACTGAAACCGAAAAATACAACACGATCTCTTTCCTGAAACAGATTTCACCAAGATAAAAATGTTTTATGTGCATGAATCACACTCGCTTCTTGTGTGTGCGGACTTCAATTTGTTTAGCTGTGTTTTATTTTCATGAAACGTGTTTTACGTTTCATGTTTTATGTTTCTTTGGTGTGGGGCCTCTCGAAGATAAAAAAGTTTCAGGCACATGAATCACACTCGTTTTATTGGTGGGCGTACTTTTAAATAGACGGAGGCCTATGACCAGTACTAGAAATTCACAATTGATAAAATCGATTCATCTCTGGAAGAGAAATAAACGTAGCAGTTTTCGTTTTTCTAAATAGAATTTTTCTAAATTCTTTTAAACTCAAAAAACCAAAAAACGAAAAATTTTTCACATCGATTTTTCTAGAACACTGCACTGCGTATTCTTCTGAGTTAAAGCAAAAGTACCTTTTAGTACAAAACTATCCCAGAATTCAATAATCCAGTGTCAGAGATGCTTAAAAGTTAGACAGAAAAGTTATTCGATAATATATCCGTTTCCGTACCCAAACGGACCCCTATGACCGGTACTAAAAATTGACAATTGATAATTGACATTTGACAATTGACCTCTGGAAGATAAATAAGTGTACCAGTTTTCGTTTTTCCAAATAAAAGCGTTCTGCAGCTATTTTAAAGAAACTAATTACAAGACTTCGATATGCTTCTTCTAGACGAAGCATATCGAAGTAGAGGTCGTCCGCCAACCAGATGGTCTGATGACATTTGTAAAGTTGTAAACGGTTTTAGATTAGTGTTTTTTAAGCATACTCGGCATGGTATGACTCAAGAAAAATGTGGTGATATGAATATGTTTGTATAACACCCTGAAATAATTTTACAGACAGATAATTTAATTTTTTTATACGAAATAACTATACAACCATCCTGCCTCTTTGAAAATAGATTTATATTAACCTTCTTGAGATATGTGCGAAATGGCATGACTTTGAAAATCGTGTAATTTTCCACGAATTTTCTTACAAATTTTTTAACTATATATAGTAAAAAAGGTGTAACTAAACATCCTGCCATTTTGCATAATGTATACTGAAATTATTTATTTTGTAACAAAATTTATTTTATGACTTAGAAAATCACGGAACGAAAGTGAAAATTTTATACAAAATTTTCCAAGAAACAAGTGCAGTTAAACATTAGGTGACGTCATGCCAATATTTTTTTTGGTCATTTTGAAAAAAATATAATTAATTTATTAAGTTGGCAGGACTTGGAAAATCATGAAAATTTCATTATTTTCATTACATATTTGTATATATGTATACTCCCTAAGTACTTTTGCGACCGTCCTGCCCAAAAAATTTTCTTCATAAAATAGATAGTATCCTGTTATTCTATGGATATGGCAGGACTTAAAAATTCATCGCAACTCCCAATTTTTTTATTCATGGAAAATCTAATTTTCACAGAAAAATGTCACAGGAAACCCGTGGATTTTTTCACAAATTGTAAGTACCTTCTCTAACCTTCCAGTATTGCAAAGGGCAGGACTTAGAAAATCGTGGTTGAACTTCTGTTAATATCTCCAGGTTTATAATCTGGATCGGTATAAATTAGATGAGAAAGAAAAAAATCTAATAAACAGTTTCTTTGAGACCAGGAAGAGAAAGAGTATGGAATATTAGAAAATGAAAACGGCGCGGCAGAATAATCATCGATAAAGCAGTAAAAAAGGAAACGCGATAACGATATCTAGAACAATTGTTTTATCTGATAAGACACGAAGAAAAGCCAGAAATTGCTATCAAAACAAAAAATATAGTAAAGCAGTGTGGATTGTTTGTGTGCTTGGAAAAAGGTTATCGGTTTTTATGAGCTTCCCCGGACGGGTTAGTAGGTGATAATAAGATTATGGAAGTTAAGTGACTGTATTCAGCCCGAGAATATACACCTCTAGAGACAGCCAAATCCATAAAAACATGTAGCTTGTCAAGTGAATGTCCCTAAAGAAAACAATAACTTCTTCTTTAGCCTGTTTGCATCCACTCCTCGACAAAGGCCTTCCATGAGTTCTCCACTCTTCTCTGTTTTGTGTTATTTGGTACCAGTTTCTCCCCACTTTTGCTTTGAAGTCATCTAGCCATCGTTTTTGTGGTCTTCCTCTGCTACTACTATGCTCGCGTGGTCTCCAATGTACAATGTTCTCGTCCACCTTTCGTTGTTTTGCCGTGCCACGTGTCCTATCCAGTTCCATTTCATTTGCGCAATTCTTCCAATTACATATTCCACCTTCGTTCTGTTTCGTATGTCCCATTTCGAATATGTGCTCTCAGAGATACTCCTAATATAGCTCGTTCGATGGCCCTCTGTGTTCTTAATCTATTGGCTGATAACCCTGTAAGTGTCACGGTATCCACTCCATCAGTCATAACTGGTAGAATACAACTGTTGAATACCCTTTTTTCTAGATTTATTGGTATCTTTTTGTTTTTCAACACATCACTGAGTCTTGCAACTGCTGCCCAAGTAATTTGGATTTTTCTAGTTATCTCTGCCGTTTGATTCTGTTTGCCTAGCTTGATTGTGTGACTCTTCGACAGTTTCGATCTCACTTGCATCTAAGTCCATTCTGATATTTTGATTTGTCATCACTTTTGTTTTATTTAAATTTATTTTTAAACCGCCTTTCTCAGATTCCTGTTTAAGCATCTTTAGTATGTAGATTAGTTTTTCTATATTGTTGCTTATGAGCACTATGTCATCGGCAAATCTTAGATGACTTAAAAATTTAAGTGACAATTTAACTTTTTCTTTTAAGACATAAGGCATCTTCTAATGCAAGAGTAAATAATTCTATATTCTATTATCTTAATATTCTAACTTATTGGTCTGTAATTTTCGAGTTTGTGTTTGCCTCCTTTATTTTGTAGTAGAAGTAGCTGCGCATTTTGCCAAGTGGTTGGAATAGCAATATCAAAGAGGCACTTCTTCATTAGGATTTTAACTGCCTTCAAGGTAGTTTGACCTCCAGCTCTAATCATCTCTTTTGTTATTCCGTCGTCTCTATATTTTCCATTTTTCATTTGATTTAAGGCATTTATAACTTCCTCGTTAGTAATAAACCATACCATAATAATAACATTAGTAATAAACTATACCATTTATACTACATCCAACGATCAAATGTGTAATTTGGAAGAGAAGTGTCAGAAGAAATGGAGATAAGGAGAGGGGCCAGGCAAGGTTACATACTGTCGCCGTTATTGTTTAGTGCTTATTCTGAAGAAATCACACAAGAAGCTTTGGTAAACGAGACAGTCGGCATAAAAGTGAATGAAAATTTAATTATTAACATTAGGTATGCCGACGATACAGTCATAATATCAGACAACTTGGAAGACTTAGAAAGAATAATGAACAAAATATTAAGATATATGTGGTGGAGAATAGGGACTCTCTCTTAACATCAAAAAACCCAAATTTATGAAAAATAGCAAGAACAACAATACAAATGAAATATTAACGGTAGGCGGCCAGCAGTCTGAGAGAGCAAAAGAATATACTTACTTGGGAACGATAATCACAGAAAATAACGATTAGACTGCAGAAATAAGAGAGAGAATTGAAAAAGCACGTGCCAACTTCGTGAAAATAAAAAAGATTTTATGCAGCAAAGATCTGATACTGGCCCTCAGAATAAGGCTAATTAAATGTTATGTACACAGTGTGCTTTACTGTGGAGCTGAATCATGGACATTAAATCGAAATGCAATAAATCGACGGTTCTCTTAGCAAGACAGAGACGAACTAGTTTTGGTGTTAGTGAAATAGTTTTGAGTATGTTTTTCTGTTAACAGTCATTTTTAATATCTTTATTATAACCTTTTGGGTCTTATTCTGCGGTATCTCATGAAACTGATTAGGGTGCGTTCAAGTATTACGTAACGCGATTTTTGAAGATTTTAACCCCCCCCCCACGTAACGCACTCTTATGGGAGTTTATCTATTGCGTAACGCAATTTTTGAAGATTTTTGACCCCCCCCTAACCTGCGTTACGTAATACATACTTGAACGGTCCCTTACGCAAAAAGATCTCATGGGAATATTTTTCCCAAGAAACGCGAGGTTTTCGCCTTGCTTAAACATTTTTGCTGAATTTAAAACAAAATCCTATTATTACATCTACAGATGCATATGAAATATGATACTACATCCATGGTCGTCGTCCCCATGTTTACAAAAAACATATTGTTTCCATAAACTATAAGCGCTAAAACAAATTTAGCAATTTCCCTATTCTACTTTGCAAAATTCATAATAGTGTCACAACACTTGATTATACTTTTGACGCACTGTCCGTCAACGTGTTAAAAGGTTTATGTGTATAAACAAAATTTGTGCAATGCAATACATTTTTACATGATTTGTCGACAGTGAATGGAAGAGGTCGTAAAATTTTATTACCATCTTTCAGTTCAGTGTGAGATAAGATGAATGCCTGACAAACTGGAATATTTAGTTACAAAGAAACATAATATGTAATTAGTCTATGTTGTGAGGCCGCTCCCGTCTGAAAAAAAATTCTGATTTGGTTTCTTTGCGAATTCCGATTCAAAAATGTCCCCTTTAAATAAATCACAAGGGTGCCGGCGAAATTTTTGGACAGAAATTGTTTAAAAAATGTTTCTAAACAAATTCACAAGATTACCATTTTTTGTCCAGGAAAATATTTTTTCTTGTTTTTGGGTCATTCTAAGCAAGAAAGATATTTGTCATTTTTCTCAAAAGTTGATAGTTTTCGAGTTAGAGGTGAATTAAAATCTGAAAAATGCGAAAATACACATTTTCGAGGCGTAAAAACTCATATTTAAATTATTATATTTAAGGTTGGCAAGTCCTTAAAGTGAAGTTTAAACATTCATTTTTGAAATTCTGAGTAGTAATCGGGTATAACTTCAATTTAGACCGTTGTTTTTTAATTGTTAATTATGCGCGTCCATCCGATTTTAATGCCAATGCGGCAGGCTCCATTTCAACAATCTCCTATTTTGCCCTGTAATTTTTTAGGTTTTTTGGATCCTTCTAAACAAAAAAGATATCTTCTCATTTTTCTGAGAAGTTAACAGTTTTTGAGTTACAAGGGATTTAAAATCTGAAAATTGCGAGAATACACATCGCTTGCTGAGAACATTAGTGACGTAACTTCAAAAACGTAATTTGTAGCGCCGTAACTATTTCATGTATGGATATTGCATGGAGAATATAATATGTTTAAATGTAATACCGCCACATGTTGCGAGTTCTAGGGGTCTTTTACAGAAACGTTTGCACAATATTCCGAAGTATGGGAGAGTTGTAGAAGGAAGTAATAGGACAAACAATTTATGTTTTTATTTAACTATAAACAAATTAAGGAAAAGAGCATGCAAAATATTTTTATGAATACCCTTATTATTGGAGATCGATTTATTCGAACAAGTTGGGCTAAGTCAAAAGATTATAACATCGTTCAGAAAGATAATAGAGGAAATCATCAAAAACGCACAAATATAGACGAGAAACTTAAGCAAACCGTCGTAAGAAAACACATAAATAGCTTTGAGCGCGTAGAGTCTCACTATTTAAGAGCTCAAACTCTTAGAGAATTGATCTTGATGGATCATTAACCTTAGCTCAGATGTGTAGATACTACAAAGAGTAACAAGAAGAAAACAGTTGCCATCTGTCAAAAGATGTACATATGAAACATTTTTTAACACAGAATGTAATATCTCTTTTTTTAAACCGACGAAAGATCAGTGCGCAACTTATGAGGTGTATAAACAATGCAATCAAGAAGAAAAATACAAAGGCCAAGAACAATACACACGTCACTTTCGTAGTAAAGGAAGAAGCCGAGAAGAAAAAGCAAACGATATTACAAAGCCTACATAAAAAATAATAAACTCATAGTAGCTTGCTTCGATTTGCAAGCAGTATTAGAATACTATTAATACCTACACATTGCGGAGATATTTGTACATTTTTTTCTAAGTCCTGCCTCAATTGCTTTAATTTTACGATTTTCGAAGTAGCATCGCAAACGGTTCCTGCTTTTTTTGGCACGAAGCCATTGCTATGCGAGGAGCAAATTAAATTGCAACATGCCTCTCTAGCTATCGTGAATGAAATGACGCTGAAGACTTTTTTGACTTCAAGTACCTTTCAAAAATTGTTGGGCAAAAATTCACCAAAAATTCGGATAACGAGAAAGTAATATGGAATAATATACAAATTCTTAAAGTAGAAAAGTGTTATCCTACAAAAGTTTTTTACAAAACTAACTTTGACTATGTAACCTATAAAACTATTGACCTTTCTACTCGTCGTTTTTCTGATAATAATAATATTTTAGAGCCATATAACTCAAAACCAGCCTACGAAAAGCCTCCTACTGTAGGAGAGAAAACAAAAGAGCATTTACTGGAATTATGCAAAAAATCTTATTGCAAATGTACACCAATCATTTTATTTCAATTTGTTGAGTTAATTTCTTGTAAGTGATTTATAATATACAATTATGATTATTAAATTTATCTAATAAACTACCATTTATAACTTTGTCTGGTTTTTCATTGTTAATCTGTATAATCGTAGCAGTTATGGTTGATGAGTTATTTAAAAAGATAATGCAATACGGTATTGCCAATACCGCCATATCTTACAAATATTTATAACGGTTAAATATTGCTTGTTTTTAAAAAAAGATATCCATTCGTGTGCTATTGAATTACTAATATTCTAATATTCAATTACTTGTCTTAAAATATCTATTTTGTAGAAGAAAACCGCAGCTGTATCGGTATTGAATGGGATGTGCGATATATTAACATAATTCTGAGCTTTTAAGCTTCGAAAATGCGTATTATCGCATTTTTCAGATTTTAAATCGCCCCTAACTCGAAAACTATCAACTTTTGAGAAAAATGACAAGATACCTTTCTTGTTTAGAATGACCCAAAAAACCTAAAAAACATTTTCCGGAGCAAAAAACGGCGATCTTTTAAATTTCTTTAAAAAAATTGTTTAAACAATTTGTGGCGAAAAATTTCGCCCTCAGATTTCCTTAAAGGGGACATTTTTGAATAGGAATCCGCAAAGAAACCGAAACATAATTTTCTTTCAGACGGGAGCGGCCTCACAACATGGACTAAATGTGTCTTGCTATTAACATTGTTATTAGGCGTTGATAAAATTAGTGTTTAAACAATTTGGCAACATAGCCAATTGAGCCGATGGGTGTAACGATAAAAAAGTGTTCAGGTTTCTACATATTACTGAGTCATCATGTAGAAATCTACAATTAAGTTGAAAATTTTACCACAATGGTATGCTACAGTAGAGCCATCTCTAGGATCAGAAACAAATTAATTAAGGGTTCATATCAACCTTAAAAATAAATATACTTTAAACAGTTTGTTTTAATTTTTTTTAAACACCAAACTAATTTTGTGCTTACCGCTTTCAAAAAAATAAAAAAAAAGTATAGCATTGCTCCGGACTCGAACTCAAGACCTCTCAATCTCTTGCCGAATACTATACCAAATACGCTACGAGGACTGTGTCTGTATCGGTTCGGACATACCTAATGACACTTCACGGTAACAAACAGACAAGGATAATAAATATATAATAAAATGTTTTAATAATACTCATCTTACTCCTGAGGAAGACAAATCCAAAGACACAAAAATTATAATAAATATATTTACTAAAAACACTAATATATTCTTTTTACACCTTTTCTTGCACTGATATATTTATACATAACTTGAAAGATTCAGCAACTAAACACCATACTGTCTGTGTGCACATGCGCGCAGTTTTATGAAATTTTACTCTCAATCGTGCCTAAAGAAGTATAACTTCAAAAATGGACAAGGAAAAATAAGAGACTTCATATGAAAATTGAACCCGGTACTATGGGAAAGAACATCAGCATAAAAACAAAAAGAAGAATATATTATAATACCATGAGAAGAAGTATCCTCACTTATGGGTGTGAAAATTGGACAATAAATAAAAAAAGAATGTATGTGTACTTTGTACGCACGTAAGAAGTTATACTTCTACTACATATTATGTGATTTTTAAGACAATACCAAAAATTTAAAAAATAAAAGAATAAAACGCACACAAACACATTGAAAAATGCCACAAAGAAAAAATGATTTCTGAACGATAATAATTGTTGGCAAAAATTTTAAATACGCATTTTCTGAAAAAAAAAT
Organism: Diabrotica virgifera virgifera; assembly: GCF_917563875.1. Lineage (NCBI taxonomy): Eukaryota > Metazoa > Arthropoda > Insecta > Coleoptera > Chrysomelidae > Diabrotica > Diabrotica virgifera. Next base: position 198,276,451 of record NC_065445.1, on the reverse strand, counting down.
TATATAACAAATATACCTACTTACAATCATAAAATGCATAAAAAAATAAAATCTTGCATCGGGAATCGAACCCGTGAATTTCGGGGCGCTTTGATTCGTAATCGAAGCCTAGACTCACTCGTCCAATTCCACATTATTTGTCATGTGGAAAAATAGGGTAACTGAACGTTTTACTGTTTGACAGTTGTTTTGAATATAATTAAATTATGTAGTTTAAATTTTGTGGAAGAAAATATTAAAATATAACAAAACAGTAAGAAAACAATATATTAGATGAAGATTGGTAGAACTTTTGTTGGTAATCAAATTAAGTATGTAAATCAAAGCATTACATACCTACTAGATCAGGGGTTCCCAAACTTTTTTGTACCACGCCTCCTTTTGTTGAAATGAAAGCTTCTCGCGCCCCCTTCCCCTTTACAATAAATTGTATGCGCCTAAATAGGAACAAAACAAAAACAAATAAGTATTCGCTTGAAGACAAAATATTTATTTATTCTGCCATAAGATACAACAATATCAGTTTCCATAAACTACAAAAATTATTAATAAAAGAAAAATAGATTAGGTTGGTTAGTGAGATGGATGTGCTTGCATTTTATTTACTAGTATGCCTATTCGTGGCTGAGGTTTAGTAAGTGCACAGCACAAGTCACTAGCAACATCAAGTTTATTCCGATATTTTGTTTTAATTGCCAAAAGTGTTGAAAAAGGCAAATATAAATGAAGAGCTTCCCGTGATACACTCAGATACACTTTGAAATATTTTAACCAAAATGAAGGTTTGTCCATTATAACAAAGTATTTGGCGGAGGAATCATGCAAAAAATCATTTGGATTTATTTGCAAAGCATCTTCTTGAAGTGATTCAGGCAGGGAGTCTATGTTGACATGGAATGGATCAGTTGACATTCTGTAAATAAAATTGTCACAAATGTTTGGGAAGTATTTCTGGAACTCTTCAATTATGCTCTCCATGGTTTGATATTTGGATTTTCCTTTATAAAAATGTCCTTGAAGCGTGTTTCTTCTGAGATTGGCTCTACTGTAGAGAAATTTGAATAATTTCAGGGGTTTTCTGATATTTTACGCCTCCAACGTTGAGTAACTAAGCCTCCATCACAATGAGTAACTACTATATTTCTCAGTCTTCACCCTGCAGTTTTAGGTTAAGGCTGTTCAACGAGTCAAAGATGTCTGACAAATAAGCCAATATTACTTGGATACAATGTTTTTGAAGGCCATATTTAGCTCATTTTGCTTTTGATGTTCCAAGGTGATTACTTCATCTCAAAGGTCAAATAATCTTGCCAACATGTTTCCTTTTGAGAGCCATCGTACTTCTGTATGAAGTAGCAGTGTTGTGTGATCACTTTCTAAATCTTCACAAAGAGTTTTAAACAGTCGAGTATTTAACGCACTGTTTTTTATGTACTTCACTACTTTAATAGACAACTTTAAGACAGCCAGAAGTTCATTTGGAAAGGTTTTTGTTGCCAAGGCTTGTCAATGTATAAAACAATGTAGTGCAAATAGCTTGAGCTAAAACCAAGCATTGAAGGTGCGCCATCTGTACATAAACTGATCAGTTTTTGCTAAGAGAGTTCATGTTTGTCAAAAAACTCTCACACTGCTTTCATAACATTAATAGCATTTGTCGTGGTCTCCAGTCTCCAACTCTGTAGAAAAGAGTAGCTCGTCTTTCATTCTTTCGTTTTGAATATACCGCACATAAACAATTAACTGATATCAAAAACTGGCGATTATTTTACTGCATCAGCTACCTGTTTTTGTATGTCTTCGGTCATATAATCAATGCGGCGTTTCACAGTATTTTCAAAAAAAAAAGTATTTGAGATAACTTTTGCTTACTCTGCGTTACCAGACACAGTTTAACAAGCGGTTTATTTTGAATTCTAGAAAAATAACTAAATTTAATTTAATGTTCAACTTGTCTCGCGCCCCCCCTGATATGTCCTCACGTCCCCCAGGGGGGCGCGCCACCCAGTTTGGGAACCCCTGTACTAGATAAATAAATCTACGCCAAAAAATCATAATTTAAAAATAAAAATCGGACCTAATTTGGGATTTCTCTCTAAAATCCCCATTCTTGAGAAAATAATTGTACAGTAGAGCGTCGATTATCCGAACGTCGATCAACCGAACGACCGCTTATTCGAACTATCGACTCCCGCGTCCCGCACTCGAATACCGAGCAAGCGTTAGTAATTGACGCTTAAAATATCTTCAATTTTCTTCAATATTGTGTCCAAAAATAATTATGTTGTTGCAAAGACTGCACTTTTTTGTTTAGTTGCTAGTTGTCATTATCAAGATATAAATAAATATGTAGGTATATAAATATGGCTTTTATTCACTTGTGGATAAATATGTATGACTATAAATATGTATCAATATATTGTAGTTCGATTATCCGAACAAATCGGTTTTCCGAACACCTATGTCCCCCAATTAGTTCGGATAATCGACGTTCTACTGTATTTCAACCTAATCCAAATGTATAATTACAATATGATTATAATAAAAACTACTTACAAAATTAGTATGAGTTTTCCTTGTCCAAAATAGTCCAAAAGTCCAAAAATATAGGTATATGAAAACTATTTAAAAAGGCAGTATAACTATTAACTAACTTTTGTTTGTTGTTTCTTTTCACACAAATTTTAAAACGCAACTACCATAAATAATCTAATTTCTGTGCCACAGCCGCCATATTGAATAATTTTTGACATGTCATTTGAACATCCAATCAGAACAAAGTTATAATGCGCATGCGCCGGGATCATAGGTTTTAACATATAAAAATTCACCCTCATATCGCCGGTAAAGAAGTATAACTTCAAAAATCAACATCCCGTATCTCGGATATCATTTGCGGGCATATGTTTATAAAGCAAACGGTCATTATTTTTTCATGCAGAATTAGCCCTTAAAGTTTGTCGCACTTATTTAGAAACACCCTGTACTGATGAAGAACATGGCTAATTGTTAAAGTACCTAACTTTTGTATTATCCAATATAATCGAATGAATAAAAAAACAGAAGAAAACCTGAGGCTATAGTTGGGTTTTAATTTCAGTATTTTATAAATGCTACAATATTCCACGGGGTGTTGCGAACTTTGAGAAAAAACACAGTTTGATTCGTACACCCGGCCGGTATACAATCAAAATTTACCTGTTTAGATATAATATTATTACAGCCATAATGTTAAAGAATCATCATCATTTGGCTCTATAACCCATGCTGGATCTTGGCCTGTTCCAGAATCAACTTCAATTCCTTCCTATCCCTCGCCTTGATTTTCCAATTTCGCACTCCTTAAACTCGCAAGTCGTCTTCCACCTGGTCCTTAAATCGTGGTCTGGGCCTGCCTCTTCTCCTCCGTCTATCCGGTCTCTGGATATAAATATGTTTTGACGGCTCCGCCTCATTCATTCTCTCGTTTCGATATGTCCGCAAACGCTTTGTTTCCGAGATACGGGATGTTCAATTCTTTTACAAACTGACGATTTATTTATTTCTTTAAAGCCAGTTGAGATATGCAAATCAAATTTGGTGGGTTTTAACACGTAGTTATTGCACATATTTTGACATACAATTAAGAATTTAATATTCGCCATTGGCGCACAAACGGGTATTATGACCGATCATATTACCCGTAGGTATGCACTCCAATGGTAAATATAAAATTCTTAATTGTACCTATTGTGATAAGAATGGGAGAGGATAGGCTACCAAAACGAGCACTGAATGCTAGAATGCAAGGAAAGAGACCGGTTGGGAAGCCACGAAAGCGCTGGGAAGACACAGTAAACAGCGACGCACAAGCCCTTTTAGGAGTCCGTGTATGGAGAAGAGCAGCCACAGACAGGCAAGGGTGGAGGCAAAAAATAAAGGAGGCCAAGGCTCAATTTGGGCTGTAGTGCCGTAGAAGAAGAAGAATTGTACCTATGTAAAAAAATGTGCAAAAATGTGCAAAAAAAACTACGTCTTAAAACCCATCAAATTTGATTTGCATATCTCAACTGGTTTTAAAGCAATAAATAAATCGTTAGTTTGTATAAAAAAAATTGAACATTCCGTATCTCGGAATGACTAGAAGCGTTTGCGGACATATTATAATTATAAAGCAAACTGTCATTATTTTCTCATGTAAAATTATCCCTTAAAGTTTGTCGCACTTATTTAGAAACACCCTGTACTGATGACGAACATGGCCAGTTGTTATAGTACCTAACTTTTTTATTATACAACATAAGCGAATGAATCTAAAAACAGAATGTTAAGAAAACCTGAGGCTATACTTGGGTTTTAATTTCAGTGTTTTATAAACGCTAGAATAGTCCAAAGGGTGATGCGGACTTTGAGAAAAAAAAACACAATTCGATTCGTACGCTCGGTAGGTATACAATGACAGTTTACCTGTCTAGCAACAATATTATTAAAGCGATATTGTTAATGAATAAGGCTATAACATGGTAAAAAAATAACTTAAATCGGACAAAAAGTTTAGGAAATTCGAGACATCAAATATGACCAAATTTTTAAGTGGATCGATTTTTTTGCATCTGAGTGTATTTGCCTATGTATGAAATTTAATAAAAAAATATTTCATCCGGAAAGCAGATGGGTGAAGGTCGACCTATTGGGATCCCGTACTATCTAAAGAAATCTATCTATTTCTGTAACTCTTTTTTCTTTTTTTTTTCCAAATTTTTTGGCCAGTGTGGCAATATGGCAATTAATATAAATTGAATGTAGAAACACAAAAAGGAAAAAATAGTAAATCCTTTATAAAAGGTATATATTTAAAATCCCTAAAAAGGGCTACATCACAATCACATAACTAGTTTTCGACTGGTTTACCAGTCATCATCAGTGCTTACGTGAAGTTTACATGCTAACCACCAAGATATAGTTTAACAAAAATATGTGGGTCAAAGCCCTGTATAAGTGGTCCGTTAAGGAAACATCAGTTAAAAATGTCAATTAAAGCATGGATGTTCATTCCATCCAATGCATTAATCATTCAAGCATCCCAATTCATTAGTCATTTGCTACCAGACTTTCACCATGTAATCAAGTCAAACCACAGCTCAGATGTTACCTGGGGCATAGTATTAAAATAGTTTAAACATCCATGCTTTAATTGGCATTTTTAACTGATGTTTCCTTAACGGACCATTTATACAGGGCTTTGACCCACATATTTTTGTTAAACTATATCTTGGTGGTTAGCATGTAAACTTCACGTAAGCACTGATGATGACTGGTAAACCAGTCGAAAACTATAGTTATGTGATTGTGATGTAGCCCCTTTTTAGGGATTTTAAATATATACCTTTTATAAAGGATTTACTATTTTTTGTGTTACAAGGTATACAGCCAACTACAGGAAAATTTTTTCCTTGTGGACAAAAAGGAAATTTAGCAGTTATAAAATCAAATTTTTATCGGCTTGCTTAGATAATTTTTTTATCTGACCACCCCTTAATTATCTGCCCCCATCCTTAATTATCTGCCCCCACCCTTAAAATGTATACCCATATCTGATGTCGAGAAACTTTAAAAGAGTCATACTGTAATTAATTCTCAATATAATGTTTTTTTTATTTAAAAAATATAAATAGGTTCACCTAATCTACAAGATTAATCAGTATTTTTTCTTTACCCTAATTTCCCTAAACTAGATGTCACCTGGTCCATCCTAGCTTTTTTTTACATGAAATGCTCACTTCTTTGTTGTGGCTACACAGCACAGCACTGACTCTGCTTTTCACTAATTGCTCAGTCTTTGTTGTGGCTACAATGCAATGCACAACACTAACTAAGCCCGGCACAACTTCACATATTACACGAGCTCGAACGGTTTAGTCCTCTTGAGCCTTCTCATCTGGGGTTCGTTGACAAGAAGCTGAAGTGCTTCATGGTTGGGATGCTTATGCAGCCTCTCTTCATATCTCCTGGCGACTTTCTTAATTTCATTTGGAATAGATTCGATTTTAAGATCTCTACGCAAATCGTCATTCCGAACATACCAAGGAGCACATACAATATTCCTTAATATTCGGTTCTGGAGCGTTTATAAATTTCAGTAATTGCTAATTTTGGTACAGCCCCATAATTGTAGGTCATAGGTCCACACCGGTTTCAATATCTGTTGGTAAATTAGTACTTTGTTCTGGATGGAAAGTTGAGAGTACATACCTACCTATAAGTCAATACATATTTTTGTACTTTATCTTCAACTGTTCAGTTCTCTTTTTAACGTGCTCCTTACATTTTAGTTTGACGTCGAGATTTAAACCCAGGTATTTCGCTGTTTTTTTTATTAGAAACAACGTTGTTGTTTAGGATAATTGGAAGATTATTGATTTTCTTGTTAGTGAAGTTAATATGAACTAACTTCTGTTCAATAAACTTTATACGCCATTTTTTGACCAGCCTTCTATGCCATTAAGTACATTTTGTAAGTTAATCGTAGATTCCTCTATAGTTGCTCCTATTGTCATGACTGCTGTATCATCAGCAAATATGGCAGTTGGATGTTTTCCCTCTCCGGAATGTCAGATGTGTACAAAAGGTGTAGTATTTTTTTTAATTTTATTTGGGATACAGACAGGACAAACCCATAAAAGTATCCACTACAGAATTTCAGATACATTTACAATTTTACAAACTGATAAAAGCATTCCATAAAGCATTGGTCCAAGAACGCATTTATTTGCTTTAACTCAGAGTACTCGTTTTCCATTTTAACTCTAAATGTTCGCTGGTGTAGGTATGACTGCAATATTTCAACGAGTTGCATGGGAAATATTTTCTTTAGCTTCATTAACAGACCGTCGTTCCATACTTTGTCAAATGCTTTTGCGATATCCAGGAATACTGCTGAACAAATTTTGTCCCCTTCCAATGCTTTCTCTATTTCAGTTACTATTCGATGGATCTGGTCAATTGTGGAGTGTTTATCACGAAATCCAAATTAATGTGTTGGAATAATATTTTTTTGTTCAATTATATGGTTCATTCTTCGTAGTAGTAATTTTTCAAACACCTTTGAGATTATGAATAGTAAGGAGATTGGCCTGTATGATGTTAATTCATGGTTATCTTGTCCTACTTTGGGTATCATTATAACCTCTGCCGTTTTCCAAAAGATGGGAACATATCTAAGCCTAAAGGATGCATTTATTAGTGTAGTAAGCTTTACTATGGCTTTTCTAGGTAATTTTTTTAGTATCTCACCATTGATCAGGTCAAACCCAGGCGCTTTTTTTGTATTGATGTTCTTGATTAATTTTTGAACTTCTTTTATAGTAGTCAGGTGTATGTTAACAGAATCAGTAGCTACTCGTTCATCGTCTACATGAGTTTCCCCAGGGTTTGGTTGAAATATGTTTTCTAGATAATCAGCGAACGCATCCACTTTCTCTTTGGGATTTCTTGCCCATGTTCTGTTTTCTTTTCGTAAAGGAGGTATATGCTGAACTGGCTTATTTATCTTCTTGGCTGCCTGCCAGAGGGAGTAATCGGTGCATTCATCATCATTTAGGTATCATCATCTCTCAGCTACTTATTGATTTATTCGTTTTTAATTTTCGAGATTTCTCTTTGCAGCTGTTGTGTGAGCCTATTTAGCTTATTTTATTTTCTGTAATTCGAGTTCTTTGCCATACCTTCCGAGCCTTTCTTTTTTCCTGTATCAAGTCTCTAATTTCTTTGGGGTAATTGTTTCCTACTGTTTTTCTTTGGATTATAGGTGTGTTGTTCCACGCTGCCTGCTGGATGTTTATCATAAATAGCTCGGTTTCTTGTTCCAATTGTTCTATCGTTTGAATAAATCCATTGAACTCAATTTTCTCATTCATTTCTGATTGGAAGTTTACCCAGTCCGTAAACTTATTGGTCAACGCGGGTTTCATTTCAGTGGTAACAATGTGCTCACTAATTGTTAGTAGAATTGGAGAGTGGTTAGATATAAGCGTCTCTACATCCTCTACTTTTATAAAATTTGTTGCTACACCTCTGGATATAAAAAAATCTAGGAGGTCCGGGATTCTGTTTGCATCACTTGGCCAGTAAGTGGGTTTCCCAGTAGAGTGCCATCTACAATTATTAATTGTGTCCAGTCACAACAAGCTGCAATTCTTTACCTTTAGGTGTTGAGAGTCTGGAGCCCCAACAGGTATTTTTGCATTAAAGTCTGCGCCAATTATGTATTTTTCACCCAAGGTTGACAAGAAGTTAGCATAGTCTTCTCTTTTGAGGTTATGTCTAGGAGGGAAATATGCAGCTGCAATGTTTAGTGTGTATTTCTTAGTTTTAACACTGATAGAGGCACATTGTATTTCTTCAGTTTCAATTTTTTCACATTCCCAGTGGAGAATACTATTTTTAACAGCGACAGCAGCTCCGCCTCTGGCTGAATTTTGTGGATGTATGGCATGATAGATTTGATAATCTCGCAGCTTAATAAATGATTGTCTAGTTAGATGTGTTTCTGCAATTAGGCATATGTCTATTTTTTGTGTTTGTAGGGTTACTAATAACTCTTGCTGGAGTTGTAAGAGTTCATTTGTATTCCATTGGAGTATCCTAAGGTCCGGGGGCATTATAGTCTCATTATGATGGGCTTCTGATATTTTCAAGTCTGTCCAGCCTTTCAAGTACTTTTTTGTTAAATTCTTCTTGTTTGCTCATTTTCTCCATTATTTTTTACAGCAATTCAGTTACTGTGTCTGTATTATTTTCTGTTTCTGGTTGTTACTTGAGCATAAGATACTCCAGCTCTTCTTAAAGTTCGGTGTGTATTTTTCATATTTTCTATATTTATTCTGCTCTCAGGAGCCTTGTTATTTAAATTTTTATTTCTTAGCGTTTGCAGAGATTTTGCAGTGCTATATCCTCTATAATTAGCTCCAAAATGTGTTCACTGGTCATTACCGCAGTGAACACATTTTGGAGCTATATTTTTGGGATTTTTTACAGTCTTTGGTTAGATGTTTTCCAATGCATTTGACATATCTTGGTTCCCTTTTGCAGTAATTCTGTGTGTGCCCATATTCCTGGCAGCGCTTGCATTGGGGCAGCAATTTTGGTTTTCTGAAAGCCTTTATTTGTACTCTCCTATTTAATATTTCATTAATGGCATAGATTATTTTATATCTTCATCTTTATCAAAGGATAAAGTAAAAAGCGGAAGTGGCGTTTTATCTTTCCCGGTTAGTATTTGATTTACCTCCAGTATATTGAAGCCTTTGTTCTTTAGGTCTTTTAAAATTTGTGCAGCTTTGCATGACTGGTGTAAGTTCCTTGCAACTACCTTGACAGGTCTTGACTGTTTGTTTTCAAATGAAAACCATTCCATTTCCGTATTGTTTAAGACTTCAGTTAGACTCCTGTATGCATCTGAGCCATGGCATTTTTTCCCTGGAAGCCGTCTGTTGTAAACCGGTTGTATTGCAGCCACTTGGCTTATTGTACATCTTCTATTCGTTTATGAAGCCCATTCCAGGATTCTGGAACCCTGTACCAGCTTGTACAGGTCTAGTGGGTGGGTGCCATATAAATTTGGAGTCACTTCGATGTCTCCGAAAAGTGTTTGCCGCCTCCGATCCAATGCCTCACAGTCATGCAAAATATGGTTGACTGTTTCAGGTTCTCTGTTACAGAGTCTGCAGCTCAAGTCTCCATGAAACAGCCCCATTGTATGCAGGTGACCCTTAACTGGCGCATGTCCAGTGAGGAAACCTGTTATGACTCTGAGCTGATTCCTGCTTGTTTTCAGCAGTAACTCAGCCCTACTAGCACATGTCCGTCCGATATACATCTTGCCATGTGTTTGACCAGGTACACTCTCATAGTGTGAGTTGTGTTGGCTTCGGATCCAGGCTTTTTTTCGTTCACGGACGGTGCTTTTTGGCACTCCATAGGCCGGCTCTGGACCCAGGTATTTTGTAACTCTCTTGGTAAGTGCATCAGCTCTTTCATTGCCGTATATGCCCGATGACCTGGAACCCATACCAGTATAACACTGTTATGTTGTGCCAGTCTATCAAGTTCTTGTCGACATTCCCACACCAGCCTAGAGTTCACCTTAGGGCTTATAAGAGCCCCAATGGCTGCTTGGCTATCTGTGCATATGTTAACCAGCTGCAGTTCGAATGCCCTCAGGTTGTTTTCTCTTGCACACTGTAAGATTGCAAAAATCTCTGCCTGAAATACGGAGGTATATTCTCCCAGTGGAATAGAAATGTTGAAATTTTCACCACTACAGAATATTCTTGCGCCCGAACCGTCTGCAGTTTTAGACCCGTCCGTATACCAGGTGCAACCCTGCAGTCTGGGTCGAGAGTTTCCTCTGTCCCATTCGTCTCGTGGGCAAATGTCCACTTGAAAAGGTACTTCAGGCTTGTATCTTGATGTCATATGGTCAGAAATCATCATCCATTCGGCATCATTAGTTTCATTCGTTATTCGAGTCATGACATTGATTTTCATATTCCCTCCAGCTAACATGGTTGCCTGGAATTGTAGGTATCTTGTTTTTGTGTAGATAATCTGACAATTCGTCATACTTTTGTACTTTGTTAATTATAATTGGTGGAGGTTTTATATTAACCGGTTGCAGTTTGTTACTTTTGGTATTCGTTTCAGGGGATTGTACCTGCGGTGAGTTGCTAGCTTTTCTTTTTTTGAGTTTCTAACCCTAATCCATTCTGTCTCTCTGCTTAGTTCTTCTTTATCAGTTTTTAGTTCTTCTTCAGTTTGGTCTTTTTTAGTGTTCTCCTCAACTGGTTCTATTTTATTTTGAATTATCTCAACTTGTATTTGAAGCTGTTTAATAGTGACTTCTAATTTTTCTCTTAATTGTTTTTCACTCAACCAAGCATTATACAACGCCTGCTCTTTTTGACTGCGGGCTTGATTTTCGTTGAACAAAGGTTAGTTTTGTTGAACTAGCAGCGCCTCGTTCGAGGTAGACTGCTGCATGTACCCATCCATTTGACTATTCTGGTTATCATTCTCAGTAGAATAAATAATGATTTAACAAATATTTATTAAATAAAAATTAACTACTTACTCAGTTTATCACTAATCACTTTCGATATTATTAATTACACGGTAAAAAAACATCCCTCACTTTAACAGTTCGGAAAAGATGTCTTTTAATTGTTTATAATTGTTTATTAATAGCCTTTAATTACAGAACTGAAAAACTGAGTGTAAACACGTCCGTCTTGTTTCGCTGCTCGATTAGAAGTCTCAATATAATAATATCATGTAAGTAGATTTTTCCCATTATAATAATAATCTGCCTGGACATAATTAAACACGTGATAAAAATCTTAATACATGATTGAAAATTAAAATCGTTAAAAAATAATCACTTATAATTAGCCAAGGGCTCTAAAATTACCGATTTGTATCCCGAGTGATATTTTGAGAGTTTTAATTTCTCGACACGAAGAGGAGGGAAATGTCAAATTGTCACGAGGGCAATATAAATCGGTGATTTTAAGAGGTCGATTGTAATTCGGTAAGATTACATATTTCATAAATACTCGATATTAATAAAAATAGTTTGTACTACTTCTTTAATTGCCTTATATCTTTGACTATTTGCTAAACCTGCTCATGGTGTTCATTTTGACAAGTTTAAAACATTAATTGTAATTAATATCGCAAATGTTTGTTTTTACCAACGAAGGACTTCTGCTTCGCTATTTGACAACGGGTAATTATTAAAAATTATTATCGGTATTACTATAACAAAAAAGTGAGGATAAATTGACAATAATGCGACAATTTTTCAAATACTCGTTGCCTGGCAATAGACACGAGAGCCCGCAGGGCTCGAGTAATTGTTGCCGAATGGAAACAAGTTCGAGAAATAAACTGGAGTATTATTTGCTTATTTATTCTTACTATCGTGTGATATTCGGAAGATTATTTTTTAATACTCACATACAAAATTCAACTCTTTGTAAATAAACATTAGTTTCAAAACTAGATAGTTGTCAAAACTAAAGAACTCGTCATTAAACAGAAACAAAATACTAAAATTTATTCTAGTATATAATATCATAAGAGAGAAAATCTGGCCGGCAATATTTTCGACTGGTATGAAAGTTTGTTGCATGGCCATTTTCGCGAATTAAATTTTGACATATCGCGAATTAAATTTTAAATTTTGAAAATTGCCAAAAGGCGACAAACTTGAATAAAACCAGAACAAAATTTTACCGGTAAATAATTTTCCCTCCAATGATATTCGACAAGACAATTTCACGAGACAATTAATGCACCATATCACCGAAACATAATCTTTATTTATTTTAAAACAATATTAAATGTACAATTATTATAAGCTATTGGGACCGTGCAAGTTCGGCAAAGCGACACCTATTTCTACGCTCTGCAACTTTATTCGCACTTTTAATTATATGGGCCAATTATATTAGTCCTGGTTACTGGATAATTATCAAGGCCATAGTCCAAAAAAATAATAAGAAGAAAAAATAAGATTCAGGTTATGTTATTAAAACGTAAACAATTGTATGTAGTAAATAAAATTAGTTATTAACCCATTTATGCCCAACGGGTCGTTAACGGCCCAACTAACAAAAATATGTTCCAAGCAAATATGTCGAATTTACCAGTCGCTGTTGGTTTACAAATTCATTCCTGACTATGCAAGTAAGCAATTTATTTAGTGCAAAACCGTTTATTTCGCTCGTAGTGTTCGTAAAGTGTACATCAAAATAGAACTTGAATAACGTTAGCAGCATGGCTTCATTCAAAGATGTGTAAGTACATTTAAATAAATCATTTTATTATTTAAATTCATTTTATATAGTTAAACATAAGTTGTATTAACAAATTATAATATTACTAGTATGAAAATAATTTGATAGATGTCATAAATATAATATTTTGATGGGTCGTTAGCAACCCGTTGGGCACATGATATATCATAATGAGGAAGTGTTTTTTTAGTAAGAAACCATTATCTACTGCAGAAATTCTGGAGGAAATAGATTGAAAATAGTGAAACTATATCGGATGATATATCTCTGATGTTTGGGATAAATGGGTTAAGTCAGAATTTCACAACAATCATGTTTTGATGCCTTCTGGGCCAAAAAAATCTACTATTTTTATTGGTACATACGGTTTAAGTCTACAATTGTTGTATAAACATGTTATCTAATGTGCATGGAACGGAGCCAATCCAAAAAGCAAGCGGATATTAACTAAAAGAAAAACTAAAAATTCAAATAGATCATCATTTGTAATTTCGCAATACAACAAATTTATGGGCGGAGTCGACTTGATAGACAACATTTCGAACTACAGTATACAAATGCGTGGAAAAAAATCTTACTTTCCAATACGGATATGGATGTTTGTGTAACTAATGCTTGGACACTACCACGACAGTTTGGATATAAAAATGACAACTTAGAATTTAGAACATATATATAGTTCGTACATTATTATTTAACTATGGAAAGTCGTTCTATCCGTTCTACTGGACCTCAAAATATATGTAGCAATAATTCCTCCTCCATCCCCATCAACACAGCATCTAATTATTACTGGTGCTCAAAAAGGAGATTTCGTGTATGTTCAAATAAAACTACAAAAGCATGCGATAAATGTGATTCAACCCCACGATAAATTCTTCAAAGATTATCACACAAACTATTTTAAGCCTTAAGTAATATAATTAATCTATGCCTGCTTCATTGTTTTAAAAATAAAGTGAAATAAAATGTTATTGCATAAAAGTTATTATTTTTATTTTGTACCCCTATGTGCCCAACGGGTCGTTAACGACCCAGCATGTTTTTCGAAAATCAGTTTTTGAAAAAATTTTTTAGTAATTTTTCAATGCATTTTAGGGTATTGTATTATATTCTTGAGAATATCATTGATATATTTGACAAAAATAGTTGTGGGCATAAATGGGTTAAAATGCAGTACTGCAATCAAAATACAATTAATTAAATTTACCTTTATATAATAATTGCATATCATATCACTATTGTGGAGCAACATATAATTTTTCTTCTTCAATGACAGTAGATATGAAATGTACGTCAGTTTGACAATTTCAATGGACAATATGAATTATTTAAGAAAGTTGCAATATTTCTCCGCTATTCGCGCACGATCGTTTCTCAATTCCCTTCCAAGTACTTGCACACCGCGAATAGTAGTTTGCCCATTCTTTTCTACCAAAGCATGATTTTATGCTGACAACAATAGAATTACCAGGCACCTTCGTGACGGATCTGTCATAATTTTGTCGCTGAGAAATCACGGACAGGAAGGAGTTTTGTCAGTAGGAAACGTGGCGTTCACGTTAATCCAGAAAGTCACTGCGCATCCGCTAGGAAAATAAATACTCTGACCCGGATTTTTTGCACAATTTCCTCAAAAAGGACCCCTTTTTTTGCATTTTGCCAGGTCCAGTCAAAAATTTTTTAAACGTTTTTTTTTATTTTTTTCCTAAAATTATTTCTTTGCATTGAAGAAAGCTTTTTTAGGTTTTTTGGATCATTCCAAACAGAAAAGGTCTTTAGTGACTTTTCTCTAAAGTTGATAGTTTTTGACATGTAAGTGATTAAACATTTAAAAATTGCGAAATCGGCCATTTTTAACCTTCAAAAACTATGTCAAAAACTGAAAATTTCAATGTTGCCAAGGTAGGTAGATATTCTTTAAACATCGATTGATGAAATCCCGAAGAGTTTTTTGCAATACAATATCGAAAACCCCATTGCATTTTAATTGCTAATCAAGCAGGCGCGACACTATTTTCAACCGTTTTGCATGTATGTATGTAATATGCGTAAATATTTTTTTTCGCCATCTTGCTTGAAAAGGTCTTCTTTTAACAAATTTTCATGTTGCCAGGATAAAAAGGCTGTAAAAAATTTTTTAAACGTTTTTTTTTTTGTTTTTTCCTAAAACTAATTTTTTTGCATCGGACAATTTTTTTTGGTTTTTTGGATCATTCCAAATAGAAACAATTTTAAGTGATTTTTCTCTAAATATGATAGTTTTCGACATATAAGCGATTAAAAATTTAAAATTACAAAATCGGCCATTTTTAACCCTCAAATTCTATGTGAAAACCCGAAAATTTCATTGTTACCAAGGTACGTAGATATTCTTTAAACATCGATTGATGAAATCCTGAAGAGCTTTTTGCAATACAATATCGAAAACTCCTTTATTTTTTAATTGCTAATCAAGCGGCCACGACACTATTTTCAACCGTTGCATGTAATCGGAAAACATTTGAAATTTATAAAAAATGTTTAAAAAATTTTTTGACCAATTTTTTACTCTGAACCTTTTCAAGCAAGATGGTGAAAAAAAACTGAATCAGAATATTTTTCGGCACATATATTTACGCATATTACACGGTGAAAATAGTGTCGCGCCCTCTTGATAAGCAATTAAAAAACAAGGGGGTTTTTGGATATTGTACTGCAAAAAACAGTATTGGATTTAATCAATCGATATTTAAAGAATATCTACCTGCCTTGGTTCGCTTATATGTCAAAAACTATCAACTTTAGAGAAAAGTCACTAAAGACCTTTTCTGTTTGAAATGATCAAAAAAATCCAAAAAAAACTTTGTTTGGTGTAAAAAAATAATTTTAGGAAAAAAAAAACGTTTAAAAAATTTTTGACCCACTTTTGGACCTGGCAACATGCAAATTTGTTAAAAGGGGTTCTTTTTGAGTGTGCAAAAAATCCGAATCAGAATAATTTTCGTAGCGGATGCGTAGTGGCTTTCTGGACTAGAAGCATTCGGAAGAAAAATTTTTGCTTTTGACATGTTGTGAAACGAAGTGAAAACAGCCCATGGAATCTGTTATCAGTGTAATGTTGCTGTAATTAGTTATTTTTATTCACATGACCTCAAATATATAAATTTCATTGGATTTCTAAGTAAGCAAAACATATTCTATAGGTTTGTTCCAACTCGATACAAAACTGTTCTTGAATCGTTACGCGCATGCGCAATAACGAATATGCGCAGTAACACATTTTTCGTTTCTACGCATACCCGTAACCGTTCGAGAACGGTTTTGTATCGAGTTGGAAAAAACCTAGTATAATAAGGTAAGTACATTATTCTCAGTATAAAATAATCCGATTGGACAGAATTAAACAACGTGATGAAAAATCTTACTACACGATTGGAAATTAAAGTCATTAAAAAAAATTCGCTGAAATTTTAATTTTTGTAGATTTCTGTTGATCAATATCTCCATGAATAAAATAATCATTAAATTTTTTTATTTTTGTAGCTATGGGTCAAAATCTCTATGAATGAAATAATCGCTAAAATGTTTATTTTTATAGCTTTCTATTGGTCAAAATCTCTATGAATGAAATAATCACTGAAACAATATAGTGAGTACAAAAAAAACTGATAATGTATTAAAAAACTACAACCTTCAAATTTTATTTCTTACCATTATTACAATTATTTTACAAATTTGTAATATATTAAATAAAACTTTTAAAAATAAGAAACTAATACCTACATCACTTGTATGGGCGCCCGTGTAGATCACTTTATTTCTAACGACAGCTATCACTTAATTATTCAACATTTCAGCTCTCTTAGCTCCAAAACTCTTTTAGCTATCCAAGTCTTCAAACCTCGCCATGGCTTTTACAAAATGATCTATCGCAGTAGGCTCCGAGAATTTTCTTGTTCTAACCAGACTTGTCAATCTCGTTCGATCCAAAATCATTAAAAAACCAATCACCAACACGGCAAAAATTACTGAAGCACCCATTAAAGCAGATTGGAGCGGTTGAAGCAGATTCGGAAGCAGATTCGGAAGCATAATTTGAGGTGCTTGGATTTGCGGAACCAGGTAATCACAAAGACGCGAATTTTCATAATACCTGTCTAAAGACATTCTTCTGATACAACTTTGAAGAGAATGAACAATGTATGTTAGTAGTGGTGTAGTAAGTATTGTAATTTGTGCAATTCGATATGCTTGCGGCGATTAACAAAAGCGTCAGTCACAAGGGCAGCGTTCCATTATGTTGAAATTTTAATTGAATGATGTATTCAAGAATTAGGCTGACATAATGATACAATTTAAAACTACTATTATATCTTCATAATGATCGCATTTCTTGGTCACAGTTACAATAATAATATTACAAATAAATTTACACAAATATCGAGTAACAGTAACTACTTGAAAACCATTGAGATCACGATCTTAACAATTAGGCCTGGATCCCGCGTACCAAAAAAATTTGATTAATATCAAGCTGAAAATTTGTTAATAGTTAACGGTGTCTAGTCGGACAAACTTTGATGTTTGGGAAAATTGGAACAGGGGAAGTTTTAATTGTGGAACAGGTTAAAAATTTGAAACATCAGACTACGAAAACGTCACATGTATTTTATCGGACAGAACTTCCAATTGATCTGTTACCCTTTCTTAAACTCTCATGCAAAAATCAGACTGGTATTTATCACCAACTGGGCATTTTAATAAGTCCGACACGTAGAACATGTTAAATGACAGGAATTATGTTGGTGAGCAGTCTGATTTTTGCATGAGAGGTTAACGAAAGGGCAACAAATCAATTGGAAGTTCTGTCCGACAAAATACATGCTATTAATCAACTTTTTTTGGTACGCGGGATCCTGGCCTAAATCTTATTAAGGTGGTGGGCGCAAAATTTTGGTCCCATGCTATTTAAATACATTCATTTTTTTCGAATCCTAAGAAAAGTAATCAATATTTTTGAAAAATTTTAACGCAGAGTGAAAGATTACAATATTACCGAGGGCCGAAAGTCCCTTAGAATAAACAAAAAGTTTCTTTTGAATGAAATATTAGGCTATTGATTATGTTAAAAATAAGAGAGGTAAAAGGAATTACAACGTTAAAGGGTTTTATTGTCTCAGTAGGTCAATGGACCTCTAAATATGAAAAAAACCGCGGAGTGATAGCATTTAAGGGGGTGCGTTTTTGAGAAAGGGGTGAATTACTCCCTAGGCACAGGGTAAATTTGAGAAAGGGGTGAATTACTCCCTAGGCACAGAGTGAGTTCTATGCACTTTTGGTACAAACACGTCTACAGAAAAATTGTTTCAAGTTAAATATACATACTATCGAAACATCCCCTTTTTAAAGTCAATAATATTTTCCTGACAAAAATATATTAAAAAAAAAAAGGAAAAATACGCAATAAGCAATACGACAGAAAGCCATTTTGTTTTTTGCTCCATAACCTTTTCGCCGGGGATATAGGCATAGCCATTGCTTTGTAAAAAATACTTTCATCCTTCCTCTTTAAAATGACGTTTGATATAAGTCTCTAGGATTTATACATAGTTGCTGAAATATGATTTTTCAAATTTCGCCGCTCACAGGATTTTTGGGTAATTTTCCCTTTACATCGAAAACATTGTTCTGTAAATTTTTTTTACGCATTTCTAGGTATATGCAATGATACATTTAGTAGGAAGAGAAGTCAATTATCTTTAAAATGGTCTATTGTATAAAGTTGTATGACTATTTTTAAACAAGTTATGGTTTTTCAAAATTTGGTACTTTTAATGGTATATGATAGATTAAGATTATTTTTTAAATTTCTCATTATATCTTTTTTCTTGTACATTTAGGTATATATTATTGTCGAATAAAAAAGAAAGCTTATTATTCTTTGCTTTAAAATGGTTACCTATTGTAAAAAATTCTAGGACTATTTTTAAACAAGATATCCATAGGAAATCCAAGGGTATCTGTAATTTAAAAAAAAATTGAAATTTTTTATTTTTTTCAATTAGATGAATATATTTGCATATTGTAACATAATTTTTAATCCCAACTAACTTTTATTAATAACACTTTTCGATATTGTGAAATATAAAGGTACTTTAGGTACTCCTGATTGAAATTCATATTTTTTAACATACCTCGTATAATATTGATAAAATTTTCTATCTGATGATTGCATCTTAGTTCTAAGACTATGCAGAGTATTTTATAGAAAATAATTTTTTTCATAAAGTTAATAATAAAAAAGTTTTCCATATGGTTCTTACTTAGTGGGACATATTGCATGTGTATATATGTCACACTTTGAAAAAGCATATCTTGTTTAAAAATAGTCCTAGAATTTTTTACAATACACCATTTTAAAGTAAAGAAAACAATATATTTCTTTTTTATTACACAACATATATAGGTACCTAAATGTACAACAAAAAAAGTTATAATGGGAAATTTAAAAATAATCATAAAATATTATACCAAAAATCATTAAAATTATAAAATTTTGAAAAACCACATATTGCTTAAAAATAGTCATACAGCCTTTTACAGTAGACCATTTTAAAGGCAATTCAAATTTCTTCCTATTAAATGTACCATGTATTACATATACCTAAAGCTGCGTAGAAAAAAGTTACAGAACAATGTTTGCGAAATAATGAGGAAAATGGCCCAAACATGCTATGAGCGGCGAATTTAAAAAAATTATATTTCTGAAACTATAAGGGTCGATTCTCACTATACCTCCCGTTTACTTTCCATACCCGTGGCATTCCGTTTCCATAAAATATTATTAAATACAAATCATATAGTATATGCCCACTTTCCGTCCCGTTTACCTACCATTCCCGAAGCTTTGCGTTCAATATCGGCCACGTATTTTTCGGCGACGTCTCGGGTACCCTATGGATAGTGTGAATATTTCTATTACCTCGCGGTTCAGTCACGTATTTTTTTCTGCGTCAAGGTGTGACTTGTCGGGTAGGGTATGGATAGGGGGAATAGGTACATAGCGGTTATGGGTAGGGGGAATACATGTTGAGATAAATTTGTAACTGCGTTACTTCACCAGAAACAAAGTTAAATTTTTAGTTTATGAATGTTCTTTATATTGATAACGATTTCCGAAGTAAAAGTCGAAACGTCAAGTAAACTTGATTTCAAACTCGAATTGTGGCTTATGCCCAAATAAAATAGTAAATCTTATTTTGTATTTCTCATGCCGGTAAGAAGCCAAATGTGAAATGGCCTTTTTTAAATTGGTCCGCATGTATATTTTCTATTTCAGCTTCTATTTCCCTTCAGATATCTGCTTTAAGATGTTTTTTAAATGGTCCTTTCTTGAGAATCCCACAATAATGATTTTCCACGGTAAACATCAATACGCTTGATATTTCCTTCTGACCACTCCATTACTAACAAATATTCAACTAAGGCTAAGGCTCCACGGGCGACAAATTTACGCTAGCAGTAGCCGTTAAACGAACTTAAGGTTCCGCGGAACGGAATAGGAATAGTCGAACTGAACCGACTACAGGACTTGTGCGTAGTCGGTTCAGTTCGGCTATTCCTATTCCGTTCCGCGGAACCTTAAGTTCGTTTTACGGCTACTTCTAGCGTAAATATGTCGCCCGTGGAGCCTTAGCCTAAGGCGTGCCAAAACCAACAAACCACTCGCAAACCCGTCCAAATACGTATTGCAAACCATCAAAGCGTTTGTTGAAAAACCGACAGAAGTTAGATCGTGGTGCGCCGTGTGCGAGCCGTTTGTGCGCCACTTGAAAACACGTATTAATCTAGCAAACATGTTGCGCGCGAGCGGCTCGCACAACGAGCGGAGCGCATATGTATACGAGCCCTTACTTGTTCAATACTGACTGGTTCTTTACTGATTACTATTGTTTTAGTTTTCTCAGAAAACTCGTAATCAGTAAAGAACCAATCAGATGTAAAATAGAATTTGATGGTATTAGTATTGAACAAGTAATGGAAGTAAAATACCTTGGAATTATATTGTCAAGTCACGGACACGGAGACCTGGACAAAGAAGTGAGAAATCAAGTAAAAAAAGCAAATAGACTGGCAGGATGCCTTAATAACACTATATTATGGTGAAACCGACATATTAACACTGAGATCAAGTCAAGAATGTATGTGTTATAGTCAAAGCCCGAATTTCAGGCACTCCTAGGTTTGACTAGGCAATCCTCAGGTCTGACTGACGGTCTTAGTCAAAGCCCGAAATAAATTACAGTTTCGGCCTTTGACTAGTCAAACCTAGGAGAGACTAAGTTGGTCAGGCAAAGGTCGAAATTTAATTTTATGAAATCGGGGTTTGACTAGTCAAACCCCGATCAGCTATTAAAATGTCGTAATTTGTTAGATTAGGTTTACTAAAACGTCCTTTTTTAATTTTAATGTTTAATTTTATTCTTATATTGTCGAAATAAATTTTTTTTATATTAGTGTTTATTCTCACATGTTGATGTTGACGCATTATGGCATTTAGAGTTACACAATACATTAGACCTTTTACACATAATTTTGAAGAGCATTTCTTATTGCAGTAGCATTTTATAAAGTCTTGTTCTCCAAATTTAGAATCTTTTGTACTAATTTTTCTTCCGTACCAACTCTATATGAACCGTCAATTGTTTTATCTTTTATGATACCCAAAATATTTCGAGCACCTTCTTTGGCTCTATCAAAGCTAAGGATAGGTATTGTTACAGTTAAGCATTAAGCATTGTTACATAGCATTAAGGCGGGTTACGCTTACGTATTTTGCCCGTGCTATTGTCAGATATTTTATTATCTATTTTCAAACTCAAGCAGTAGGTACATTTGTATCTATGCATTGCATAAATGTAATACACTCGTAATGTCAACCCACCTGTAGGCTGAGCACTATCAAAAGTAAGGATCACCATAGTACTAACGAAGGCCCTGGACCGTCGTCACTAGTGGAGGAAGAAAATTGTCAAACAATTCAGATTACTTCTTCAGGTGTGGTTTGTTGTATTTGCCAAAAAGAGAGCTCTGACGCATATTCGAGCATAATTTGTAATCAGATGGTATAGACATGCGTTGTGCAAAGACAGAAAAGATTAAAATAAATAAAGGGAAAGGCGATTGAAGGTCTTTATGCCCAGGCCAATGCTACGAAACAATTAAGTGAAAAAAAATTCCTCCAATTTCGATCAGAGAAACTTTAACCATACCTATTCCCAGCTTTGATAGAGCTAAAGGAGATACTCTTGGGTATCATACAAGATAAAACAGTTGACGGTTTATGTAGAGTTGGTACGAAATACGGAACAATAAACACACTTTTTTCAACAAATAAGAGAATGCAAAGAAAATTTTCTTAATTTCGAAGACGTTCTGTCTCTAAGAGAAATTAGTACAAAAGATCTAAATTTGGGGGACAAAGCTTTATAAAATGCTACTGCAATAAGAATTGCTCTTCAAAATTATGTAAGTGTAAAAGGTCTAACGCAGGGCTTCTCAATCTGTGGTACATGTACCAATGGTGGTACATATCATTATGTGCAGTGGTACACAAAACGCAAAAACAGCAAAAATTTATCATATTTATAGTTAATTAGATTAACTACCGCCATAGGTATTTTAGTTAGGTGGTACCAAAAATAATTATAAGAATTTTGTGGTAGGTGCATCACTCAAAAAAATTGAAAGCCACTGGTCTAACCTAATGTGTAACTCTAAATCCCATAATGCCTCAACATCAATATGTGAGAATAAACTCTATTTTTTTATTTTAATTACGACAGTATAAAAATAATAAATATTACAATTAAAAAATGACGTTTTATTAAACCTAATCTAACAAATTACGACATTTTAATAGCTGATCGGGGTTTGACTAGTCAAACCCCGATTTCATAAAATTAAATTTCGACCTTTGCCTGGCCAACTTAGTCTCTCCTAGGTTTGACTAGTCAAAGGCCGAAACTGTAATTTATTTCGGGCTTTGACTAAGACCGTCAGTCAGACCTGAGGATTGCCTAGTCAAACCTAGGAGTGCCTGAAATTCGGGCTTTGACTATAACATATGTATTCTCCTTCAGTATTTCTATTTTTTAACATATTATGTATCCAATATTTCCGTTTCCTTTTTTTATTTAAATTATTTTCTTCATCCAATATAATAGCTGTTATTATTAAATTTTCTTCTGACCACATATTTCATCAAGCCGGAAAAAACACGTGTATTCGAGTCAGGAATTTAGGGTAAAATGTTACCAAACCGGTACAAAATGTCTGGAATATTAAATGGGGAAAGTAAACACGATGTCTAGTGAGAATGGGAGCTAAATTAATGGGAGGTGTATGGAACGGGTATGGGAAGTAAATGGAACATATAGTGAGAAAAGAATTTTAATGGAAGGTGTATGGAATGGGTATGGAAAGTAAACGGGAGGTATAGTGAGAATCGACCCTAAATCCTAAAGACTTCTGCTGAACGTCATTTTAAAGAGTAAGGATGGAAGTTTTTTTCTATATAACAATATCTATATCGTACCTATATCGTGTTTTTTTGCATTCTTTTTTAAATATATTTTTGAAAAAAAAATATTTTTTTGACTTCGATCCTATGAATCCTAAATGAATGGGGATGAATCGACCCTAAATCCTAAAGACTTCTGCTGAACGTCATTTTAAAGAGTAAGGATGGAAGTTTTTTTCTATATAACAATATCTATATCGTACCTATATCGTGTTTTTTTGCATTCTTTTTTAAATATATTTTTGAAAAAAATATATTTTTTTGACTTTAAAAAGGTTATATTTCGATAGTAAATTTAACCTGGAACAATTGAGGCGTTCTTTGCAAAAACCCCAGTAGTCCTTTTTTTCCGAAAATGGACTTATGCCATCTATGGATTGAAGGACTAATTACCTACGTTCCTTGCGTAAGAAACTTCCATTAAAGTTACAGTAGTCCAAAATATAAGCGACAAAAGTATAGACGATTCCGCATAAACCCCATATGTCAAGCGCAATTCCCTTTGTTAATGACTATTGGTGTTTTTGCGGGAAACTTTATCGCTTGGCTGTCAGTAGGTTTTTATAGGTTAAAGTTCCTTCGAATAGTTGTGTTGTGTGATTTTATAAGTAAACACCATTTTTCGTTCATTTTTTATTTTGGTTTATTACTATAAATATTGTTTTTCCTATAAATTAATGAAAAGTTCCTGCAAAAACCCCATATGTCAAATGAATAAATGTCCTTCATAAATAAACAAAAGGAAAAAATAATGTTATTTATATTGTAAACTGTGTGTAATCATCAAAATAATAAATCACTAATTTGAGAATTTCCGTAAACTTAATAGGGTTCAATTAAATAACTTTTTTTTAAATATCTCCGATGTTGTAAAAAGTGACATATGGGGTTTTTGCAAAGAACGCCTCAATTTTTCTGTAGACGTGTTTGTAACAAAAGTGCATAGAACTCACCCTAATACAGGGTGATTGATTAGTGGGGTATTGCTCAATAGATCCGCTATAGTAATAGATAGCAATAAAAGTCATTAAAAAAAATTTTAGCCACCTTTGAGCTTCACATTACAAGATTAGTTAAAATGTTACAGGGTGTTCGATAACACAGTGGACAGTGGCAGACCAAACTTATGCTTTTTTAAACTGAACATACTATATTTTATTTTATATTGGAAATCCTGTTAACTTCTCCATCACAAAAATATAAAAGTTTCTTATGTTATACAGGGTATTTACAAAGTTATATCCAATTTTATATGAAAATCGCAACAAGTTCAACTCCCTGTATAAATAAAAATAAGTACGAGAGCAATGGTTTATTAATGCTATATTTTTTTTGTATTGTCAAAATTTTCAAGAATGATTGATATTATAAATTTTCTTTATATCAAATACAGGGTGAGACAAAACGCAAGTACATTATTTTCTCAGTAATTTTAAATGGAACACCCTGTATTTTATATCACTATTGAAAAGTACCATTACTGTACTTTAATTTTTAGATAACATTCCCTATGTCTAAATTTATTAGTTTTCGAGATATTTTCATTTTTCAATGGACCAGTAGCGTGGCCACCTAAATCACCAGAATTTAATAAACTGGACTGATTTTTTTGGGGTTACGTTAATAATGAAGTTTATAAAATACCTCCAACAACAAGGGATGAGATGAAAAATAGAATACAAGGTGTATTTCGATGTGTTAATTTACAAATGCTTCGTAGAGTAAGTAGCTCATTCAATGATCGTTTTTAGGCGTGCATAAATGTGTTAGGAGGTAATTTTGAACACCTTATGTAATTCAATATTAAAAATATTTTATTAAAAGTAGCTTCTAATTTTTTCAAACATGTTTTTTTTGCAAAATGTATTACTGATAAATTATTTTTCGTTCTTTATTTGTTACATTGTTACATTTAAATACAAAAGTAGTGTTTAATTGTCGTCACAAATTGTTGTATTTTGTGTTTGTGTGTTTTTTTGTAAAATTTATTACTGATTTTCTTTCTTTATTTGTTACATTTACATAAAAAAGTAGTTTTTAATTGTTTCAAAAATGTTGCATGTTGTGGTTGTGTTTTTTTTTGTAACATGTATTACTAATAAATTATTTTTATTTCTTTATTTGCTACATTGTTACATTGATTACCGCATTGATAATCAGTAATCGTCAATTATCAATTCAGTCATGGCTTACTTACATGGTCTAAAATTTAGATAAAATTTAGACACCTAAAATAATTTGCTCTAAAAAATGAAAATATCTCGAAAAATAATAAATTTGGACATAGGGAATGTTATATAAAAATTAAAGTACGGTAATGTTACTTTTCAATAATGATATAAAATATAGGGTGTTCCATTTAAAATTATTAAAAAAAGTAATGTACTTGCGTTTTGACTCACCCTGTATTTGATATAAAGAAAATTTATAATATCAATCATTATAATATAAAATAAAATATAGGGTATTCTATTTAAAAAAACATAAGTTTGGTCTGCCACTGTGTTATCGAACAACCTGTAACATTCTAACTAATTTTGTAATATGAAGCTCAAAGTTGGCTACAATTTTCGTTATTAAATTTTATTGCTATCTATACTATAGCGGATCTATTGAGCTTTACCCCACTAATCAATCACCCTGTATATCAATCAACGCCCTAATTCACTCTGTGCCTAGGGACTAATTCACCTCTTTCTCAAAAACGCACCCCTTTAAATTGTAGCACTCCGCGGGTTTTTCATACTTAGAGGTCCATTGACCATAATCTGACCATAACCAACATTGATGAAATCATAAAACCCCGTTAACGTTGTATAGACAAGGCGAAACCGGCGGGTTCGTTGGAGAAAATATTCCCATGAGATTTTTTTGCATAACCATATTCGTGAGACATCCCAGAATAAGGTTCAAGAAGTCGCCCACGTGAAAAGTGGTCCAATTTTTTGTTTCCATATTTTTTAATCAAATTGCAAAAATCAGTATTTTCGGCCCGGGCATATTTTTTTTTTTAGATTTTTTTGGACCATTCTGAACAAAAAAGGTCTCATAATTTTTCTCTAAAATTGCTCGTTTTCGAGTTATACTTAGGCAATTTAAAATTGAAAACAACGAAAAATGGCTATTTTTAAGGCCTAATAACTCGGTTAATAGTTATTTATGAAACAGTTCGTGAAGTACGCTTTTTGCGAACGCACGCGATTTTTAGAGCACGAGCGACAACGGAGCGAGTGTTATAAATCGCGTAAGTGCCTCCCTGGGACTCTATATTTTACCTCGACGACGGTGGGAGGGCCGAGTAATGGGTCGTGGTCCCTAAAATTGTGAGGGGAGCACGACCGGTGAAACCAGGAACGGTCCCAGCGTCCAGCGACTGTGCACCGGGTGGCCGCCGGACACCGCCGCTGGACGCTAAAAGGTGCCGCAACTAAGGCGAGTAGTTGCGGCGCCTTCGCCTTCAGCAGCTGGATATCACCTCCCAACTCCCTTGCGGCTACCCTAACCCCCAAATTCAACCTCGCCCACCCCGGAGTTTCTGGCTGGAGGCAGGCGCAGGGGCACTACGCATTGGGCGGGCGGCCCCTCCGCTGGGCTCCGATCACAAACCTCATTTTTTTTTCGAGAACATTCTCGACATACCCACCGTGAGTAGCCGCCATGTCTTACCCCCATCTAAATACCTTTTCCCACCGCACATCCTTCCCAAATCCCGCGTAACAGGGAAGGCAGCAGTTACGCGGAAATTCCAAGCAGCCTGTGAATACAGACTGCTACTGCATCCGGAGGCAACCGTGATAAAAAGACTAGAGGAGTAAACCTCGATAAAAAATCCGCAACCACACGGTGTTCAGCGATCCGTGCCAAAGTGGCGAATGGCCTAGCGTTAGATGGTCACAAACGGAGCCCTTGGGGAACCGGGCGAAACCCCATTGTATATGGCCTTACTGCTGCATGCGGGGCTCTGCAGTAGAGGACGAATATTCCCTAGCTACTCGTGGGACTTAAATGGAAAGAAATAACATTCAAGTCATAAATATAAACGGCGACTCGGACGGTGCACAAAATCCGAGTCAATCAGACATAAGTAGTGGCGGCAGGAAGAGAGTGAACTCTCTCCCAACCGAGATACCAGACATAAGTAGACGGAGGAATAGGATAAACTCTCTTCCAAGCCTGGTACCTGTTAACACGGGTACAAAGAGGAAAGTAGAACAAGATGGAGACCAGACCATATATAAAAGGAAAGAAAGTTGTGAGTATTTCACTATTATGGAAGGACTAAATAGGTATGAAAAGCTTGTAAGTGAGCTACACAAGCTCATAAACGATGTACCAAATACTCATAAAGGTATTAAAGAAGTGGCTATTCAGCTGAGGAAAACAAGTACTACCTTTAAAAATGATCTCGTTGTCAACTGGCTCAGTAAACACCGATACGAGCCAGTAGAGAAGATGACAATGGAGATAGAAACGCAAACAGACGCGTGGCATGGGGGCCCAAAACAGGTCATTACAAATATTGACCGAGTAAAGACTATTGGTGACTGGGAGAAGATCGCATCCCAGGAGTGGGACGAAAAATTATTTAAGCGTACTAAGGTGATAATCGGAGACCCGGTAAAGACATCGAGTGAAGTGACAAAGGTGGTCTTTGTGGAGCCGAAAGATGAGGCAATGAATTTCAGTGTCCAACGTCTCTACAGAGATAGATACCCTGAATTAACCGAACTAAATGACCAACACGAAGTACTGGAGCGAAGGGTTAGGCTAATCAGTAAAGGCACAACTGTGACAAACCGAATCATTAAGGCTAAAATCAGTGGACAGAATGTGGATCTATGGGAGAAGATCTGTAGGGTGAAAGAAGATCACCCGGAAAAAATGGGGAAGGTTGCTTTGCACCATGTAAGCAGCCTATCTGTGTCAGAGCTTAGAAAGATGTGTGAGGTCATTTTCCGTGACACAAACATAGACGTTTTGATCCATACAACGGCCCAGAAAAGAGAAAGACCAACCTACGATAGGATAGTCACCAAAAAAGATGGTGACTATAAAGACATATTAAAATCTGTTAATACAGCTGTGAGGAGTACGGATGCCTCCGATGTAGTCCGCTCTCTTAGGAGTACCAAGGACGGCAAACTTCTAATTACACTTACACTGGACAAAGATAGAGCAGCCTTGCAAAAGATCAAGACTGCTATAGGGGCCCAGGATGGAGGAATGAGGGCTGTCCAGCTTGGTGACGAAAACAAAACAGTAACCCTGCACATCCGTGGCATGGCACTAGATGCTACCTCAGATGAAATAAAGAATGCTTTCGAGGAACAATTTGGTAAGTGGGAGGATTTTTACAAGATGGGAGACCTCCGCCCCCTTAAAGGACAGACCCAGGCCACGACGGTAGTAGTAACGGTACCAGTGGCAAACGTTATGGCAGACAAAGGCTACCTTAGAGTTGGCATCGTAAGATGTCAAATAGAAAAGAGACTCAAGGTTAATGAGGTGTAGCAAGTGTTGGGGATACACCCACAGCACAAATGTTGTAAAGGGCCAGACCGAAGCTGCACGTGCTACCGGTGTGGAAAAACCGGCCACAATATAAAGGAGTGCAATGATGTCGAATGGTGTTCTATGTGACTCACAGCACACTATGGGCAGCATGGATTGCGCAGAATTCAAAACCGTCCTAAAAAGGGCAAGAAAAAGCGAACAACAAGGACATAGTTCCCTAATCCGCTTTACTTCTCCTTCAGTTGAACCTGAGAAAAAAGATATAGCCCTCGTCGAGGAATCGCATCCTCTAAAATCCCCGCAAAATACAGAAACTGCGCAGGACTCACTTCTAAACGAGTTTGACCAGGCCGGCGACGTATCTACAGTGCGACAGGTCGAAGTACCTACTGAAAAGCCGAAGTTCTCGAAGACCCTCTTATGAAGGAGTTTTCGAAAGCCTGCGACGAAATACAGATGACACTCAGCGAGGCTCGAACACCTGAAGCTGTAAGTCAGAAGGTGGATGAACTGTCGCCGGATAGTGTCCAGAAAATTATCCTTGGATAATCATAATAACAGACACCACCACCCATCTAAGTGACATAATAAGTTACTGGTAGATATTAAAAATGGATTCGATAGGGACAAAGAGACTAAAAATATTACAAGTCAACGCCGGAAGAGCAAAGGTAACACACGACTTAATTCACGCGAAAGCCTTGGAGATAGAGGCAGATCTCTTGATCGTCCCAGAACCTAATAAGAGAATAGCTACGAATAAAGGTTGGATATATGATAATAACATCGACGTAGTGATAAAAATACTAAATAGAAACGTGTGCATCAATAAAATAGTAAGAAAAGAGGGGCATGTAACAATAAAAAATAACCATAATAGCTTGCTATATTTCCCCGAATATTACTAGAGAGCGTTACAGACAACACGCGGAGGATATAATAGACACGACACAGAGGGAGAAACATTTTTTAGTAGCGGGAGACATAAATGCAAAGTCCATTCTATGGGGATCCCCCCTAAACGACGAGAGGGGTGAACTTTGGAATGAGTGGATCTCCGCGGCGGACCTCACAGTGCTAAACAATGGAAAACCAACCTTTGTGAGAGGTACATCGAAAAGCCACATAGATGTCACCATAGCTAGCGGTGGTGTTGCCAAAAAGATCAGGGATTGGGACGTACTGGACGAGAACCTTTTCACCTTTCACAGGTACATTATCTACGAAATTGGCACCAAGGTCACGAAATACGGCAGGAAGAGAGCAGTATTCGACAAGGAAAAATTTAAAAGAGAAATAAATAACCTACAAGAAGAAACTACCAACTTTAACGAGCTCCGAGAAAATATCATAAATGCACACAGAAGAAGTACCATAAATAGGCACACTACATATACAATACCCTACTGGTGGAATGACCAAATCCAAAATAAGCGAGAGGAATGCTTAAGACGCAGGCGAATAGCACAAAGGCATAGAAACCAAGAAGAACATAAGGAGGCATATAAGAGAGCCAAAAAAGAATTAAGTAGTGAAATTAAAAGGGCTAAACGCACATGTTGGCAGGATTTGTGTGCCGCGCTGGAAGAAGTCATATGGGGCGAAGCATATAAGATCGCCATGAAAAGTCTAAGGTTCGAGTCCCCATATAACCTTTGTGCAAAACGAAAGATGGAAATAGCGAACACTCTATTTCCAAGGAAGCCCGACAACACATTCCTACGGATAGACAATAATATTAGACCTGCAGAGTTCACCACTGAAGAGATCATACAAGCAGCAGAAAGTATAAAGCCAGGAAAAGCACCAGGTCCAGATAAAGTAACGCCAGAAGCAATAAAACTGGTAGTAAAAGAGAAACCTGAAGTGATGCGCAAAGTATTCAATGAATTGTTGAACACACAAGAATTCCCAGATAAACTGAAGTTGGCGAGACTCGTATTATTACCAAAACCAGGAAAGAACCCGGACGAAGCCAGCTCATATAGACCTCTATGCTTACTAGATTGCATAGGAAAATTATATGAAGGTCTTATAAAGAAACGTCTTGAAGACGAACTTGAAATTCTGGGAAAAATTTCAGATAGACAGTACGGTTTTAGAAAATCCAGATCGGCTATATAGATGCGGTGAAGAAGATCTCTGATACTGTAAAAAGATCAGAAAAAAGATGGGCCATTCTTGTGATGTTCGACGTGAAGAACGCCTTTAACTCTGCAAATTGGCATCACATACTAACGAAGCTCGAAGTGGCAGGAGTGTCAGACTACATCATAAATATTATAAATAAATACCTGACAAACAGATATTTAAATGTGGCATATAATACAGACATGAAACTCTCATCAGGAGTACCGCAAGGGTCCGTTTTGGGACCTACTCTATGGAATGTACTGTACAACGGGGTATTGGAAATAGACTATGGGCAAGACACCTACGCCATAGCATATGCAGATGACCTTGCAATCTTAATAGAGTCTAACATAAACGGGGATATTGAAGAAAAGGTGACAAGTTGTTACAGAAAAGTCAACAGGTGGATGACAGAGAATGACCTAGAGTTGGCAAGTAGTAAAACAGACATAGTAATATTAAAGGGACCAAGACAGAGACCAACTTTGAGCTTTGATTTAAATGGTAGCATTATAGAACCGAGTAACTGTGCTAAATATTTAGGCATACACCTTGATTCAGGTTTGAGATACACGAAACACCTTATAAATACAGTTCAGAAAGCTGAACAGAGAATTGCTGCTATGACAAAGATTATGCCAAATATAGACAGACCTAGCAACTATAAAAGAAAATTGTATCTCCAGGTAGTACAATCCACCCTCCTATATGGGGCACCTGTATGGCTTGAAGCGTTGAGATACAAAAAATATCAGGAAATATTAACGAGAAGTCAAAGAAAACCCCTCCTGAAGGTAGCAAGTGCATACCGAACTACATCGACGATAGCCCTACAGGTGATCGCGGGTACGCTCCCCATTCACCTCCTAGCAAAAGAGCGTAAGATTATATACGAAAATGATAACGGTCACCTAATAGGAGTGAAAGCCGAGGTAAGAGAGCAAATGCTAAACGAATGGCAACAAGAATGGGAGCAACAGATAGAAAAAGCACAATGGACGAAAACACTAATTCCAGATGTGAAAGAGTGGTACCAATGTAGGTTTAAAAGAACAAATTACTTTTTTACTCAATTCCTGACCGGGCACGGCTCATTCAGGTCTTACACATATCGTATAAGGAAAACTGAAGATGACTTATGTACAGAATGTGGAGTGCGTGACGACGCAGAGCATTGTGTATTCCATTGCAACGTTTTCCACGATAAACAAGACATGAGAAGAAAACTAGGTGAGATAACACCAGAGACTATAATGAATGTAGCCATGCAAAGCAAAGAAAATTTCAACGTGATAGTAGACCTAATAACAGAGATAATAAGAAAAAAGGAAACGCGAGAGAGAGCGAGACAAGATGGGAGATGAGAGTGACAGAAGACATCGTCAAGGATATTTTATCATTTATTTTACTTATACACCTTTATCTATACACTTTTATTTTTACAATGTTTTATGAATACTTATTTTATCTTACTTTATTATATTTCAGTTGTGTACACTTCGTTTTATTTTAACTTTTTTCATATACTCTTCTTTTTGTACACAGTACTCAATTTTTTATTTCTAGAACAAATAAAAGAATAACTACTCCTCACAGTCGGCTCCACCGACATGGAGTAGAGATAGGGTCAGCAGCGGGGCATCTGAAGTAACGTTTGTTAAAAATACGTACCGGGTGTCCACGGCTGGAATGAGGGGGTTTTAGTGGGTAGGCAGTTGCGTTTTCACGATTGATTCGCTCGGCTTCACGGGTGTCTGAATCGGGCAAGCGGACTGAATCCCACACACCAGGGTAGAGGGCAGAACACTAATTTCTTGGGGTGCTGCGGTCTACCCTGACGGTCTTATGAAAATTTCCTCCTTCCCCCCAAAAAAAAAATCGCGTAAGTTCGCAAAAATTACTTCACACACAGTTTCATACAATATTTTATCTACGATAAACAAATAAAAAAACTCTACCTCTTCGTCACTGGAATTCATTTCTATTCTACAATTTTTAGAACTTTGACATTTAAAAATTCTAACTACAGTGGAACCCCGATAAGTCGGCCTCCGATAACCCTAAAGTCTGGCTAACCCGGACCGATTTTCATCAGACTAAACAAACAATTTTTCACTTTGACTGAGTTTTTTTACCAAGAAATAAACAATAATGTATACAACTGTACGTAATTTATTTGTACTGTGCATATGTATTTCATATTTTTGCAATTATACTTAATGTTTGTTTGTTTATTATTTATATGTATTTTATTAATCTTTAACATATTCTCCGGCTAACTCGGATTTTCGATAACCCAGATCGGCTGTGGTCCCGATTAATCCGATTTATCGAGGTTCCACTGTACTTTCAAACCACAAAAATTATCAAAACTTTTGTTGTAATTCATTGCTCATATTGTCATCACCATGACAACACGAAAGTTAAGGATTGTCACCATGACAACGCGAATGTTAAAAACAGTGCGAAAAAGTAAGTCCTATTTAAAATACATTGTTACTTCACGCACACTTTAAATCCTTCACGCACTGCTATCTATAATGACAGTTTTCACAAACTAAAACTTATACATAATATGACATAGAGTAGATAAAAGTTATTATTATGAAAGTCAGAAAGTGATCAAATAAAAGTTTAAAGCCCGCCATACAAGATCCTGAAGAAATTTTTGTCATTATTTTATCACTAAGCTGTTATTTTTAAATAAAAATAATAAGCGCCGTGCACGTATTAGGCGGCCGGCAATGATGAGTGCGAGAGAGATGCCATTCCGGAAGTCAATGGTGCAACTTACTCGCACTCACATTACAGCCGCGTCAATACGATCTTACGGCACATTATTAATAATTAAAAATAACAGCTTAGTAATAAATTAATGACACAAATTTCTTCAGGATCTTGTAGTGGAGGCTTTAATCTTTGATTTGGTCACTTTCTGAATTTCATAATAATAATTTTTAACCGAGTTATTAAGCCTTAAAAATCTCCATTTTTCCTTTTTTTTTTTCAATTTTAAATTGTTTATAACTCGAAAATGAGCAACTTTAGGGAAAAATCATAAGAGACCTTTTTTGTCTAGAATGGTCCAAAAAACCTAAAAAAGATGTGTTTGGGCCGAAAATATTGATTTTTGCAATTTGATTAAAAAAATTGAAAAAAAAAATTGGACCACTTTTTACGTGGTCCTTATTCTGGTATATCTCACGAATATGATTATGCAAAAAAATCGCATGGGAATATTTTTTCCAACGAACCCGCTGTTTTCGCCTTGTCTAGTAGTTCCTTTCTAAAATACATAATCAATAGCCTATATGTATTTGAAATTAAAAATCACACCAAATTTTCTCTTTTTTTTTAACCCTGTAACTTATTAAAATAAACATTATAGAAGTTTTCAGGATCTTTCGACCCTCGATAATAATATGTAATCTTTCATTCTACGTATAAATTTTTTAAAATACTGATTAGTTTTCTCAGGATTCGAAAAAGATTAATGCATTTAAATAGCATTTTACCAGGATTTTGCGCCTACCCCCTTAAGCCAATACAACAATTTAGCAAGTATCTACTTATTTTGAATAATTTTTGAGACTGAAATAAAAAATTCTTACCAAGATAAATTTTATAGTAGGTACAATTAGAATGTGTACCTATTTATGGACTTTTTCTTTCTATATTATTATCATTTTATACCAAATGGTGTTTGGGACCAAAATATTAATTTTTTTTTGGCTCTAGAATTAGTTCATGCAGCCAGAAAACAAGGAAGTATTAAGTCTAGCTTTTTGAGGTTATACTTCTTTAGGCGCGATTTGGAAAAATGTTGAGAGTAAATTTTTATAAAAATGACATTGAAACCAAATACATTACATAGTCCATAGTATTTGTTGAAACTAACTGAGACTAATAATTGAGACTAACGTGACATTGAAATATGCACTGTAGTTATTTTGTTCCATTATGAAAAAAAAAATAGTAATGAATCATTTCATTAAATAAATCACTATAGTAATAAAATTAAGATACATATTTCTATGTAAATTCCAATATTATGGCAAATGCCCCCTCCTGCCCCTATCAAATGACGCCCCTGGTTTA
Organism: Diabrotica virgifera virgifera; assembly: GCF_917563875.1. Classification (NCBI taxonomy): domain Eukaryota; kingdom Metazoa; phylum Arthropoda; class Insecta; order Coleoptera; family Chrysomelidae; genus Diabrotica; species Diabrotica virgifera. The sequence continues at coordinate 198,241,306 of NC_065445.1, read as the reverse complement.
TAATAAATTAAAAAATTTCTGAAAATTTAAAATCTTGGTAGATAGCTTGGAGTGTGGAGCTTTAGACTTCTATTTGTCTGGGGCCTCATAAGATTCTTCCCTAGCCTGTTGGTGTGGTTTGAAGTTGTCTGTCGTACTTTTGGGAGTAACTGGCAGTTTCTCATTTGAAGATCATTAGACATGTACCACTGTACCACGGTGCATTTGTGGAATGCGGAAGGTCTTCGATTGGAATCTCCCCAAGATATCGCATTGGATCTTGATGCAGATCCCCACAGTTGGATTTTGTAGATCCATACTGGCTTCATCACTGACTTGTATGTATACTAGGATTTTATTGTACAAATTCAGTTGTGACCTTTTTTCTATTAAACAGTTCATTTTACTGAGTTTCAGACCCAATTGTTTTCTTTTCGTGAATATCTATGTGTTTCTTCTACGTTAATCTGGGTAAGTGCATACCTAGATATTTTACATCGTCCTTTTGTTGTAGTAGGTAAAATTTACTTGGTTAATTAATGAGACGGTTGGGCATGTAACTTTTTGATTGGTGAACCTTATGTACTCACTTACTTCTGTTTACTTCAAATCGCCGTGTTTGTAAACAAATCTTTATTTTATCGAGATTGTTCTGGAGCAGTTGCGAGGCAATGTACGGATTTGAGTGAGCCGCAAGGATTGCTGTGTCGTCTGCATAATATGTGACTTAGGGGAGTGCAATTAGAACGAAAACATGCATTGTTTCGGAAAAATTCAAACAAGCTTATATTTTTGTAAAACTTCTTTTGTTAGTTTATATACATGTTAAAGTAAAAAGTTCTACTCACAGATTTAGCCGCTAATTGTTTATTAATTGTTTAAACAATAACAATCCTTTTGTATAAATAATTTTAAAAATATCGTTAAATTCATCATTTTACTTTGATCAAATATGTTTCTATTTTGTTTTTGAGTATGTTGAATCTGAATATGGTATTGCAATTTGAAAATTCTTATATAGAAGCATAGGCGTAACCAGGATGATCCTAAGGGGGGTTTAACTACTGGAAAGGGGGGGTTACAACTACTGGAAGGTCTCTGAGGGGTATGGTGTTAAGCGTATAGAGCTCAAAGTCCATCCCAATGGGGGGGGGGGGGGGAAGTTATAACCCCCAAAACCCCCCTGGTTACGCCTATATATAGAAACTCTTATACAGTGTGCCTGCGTAGCTAGGAACCACATGGAAAACTTTTTTATTATCAATTTTAGGAAAAAAAGTTATTCTTAATAAAATGTTCTAGATATAGTATAGTATAGTTGATCCAAAAGATGGCATAACCCAGACATCCAAAGTGAAAGTTATCCTTCAACACCAAATTATTCTATATGCTCCACACAATGTCCAGAAAAAAGTCACACCATTTTGAGCGTCGGGTTTGGGGGGGAGAGGGGGGAGAAATCGGTAAATTCGTAGTTTTTTAAGTTTTTCGCCAATATTTCTAAAACTATGCGGTTTAGCATGAACAACCTTCTATACAAAATTGTCCTACATTAAATTTGAAATAAAAAAGGTACTATGTATAATCTTTCTAAAATGAATGGTTCCAAAGTTACGGAGGTAGCATAGTATAACTGGTCCAAAAAAGGCCTAACCCAAACATCCAAAGTAAAAGTTTTCCTCCAACACCAAAATGTTCTATATGGTCCACATATTGTTCAGTAAAAAGTCACACCATTTTGAGCTTCGGGTTTGGGAGGGAGATGGGAGAGAAGCCGGTAAATTAGTAGTTTTTTTTTAAGTTTTTCGTCAATATTTCTAAAACTATGCTTTAGCGTAAACAATGTTATATACAGGAACGTTCTACATAAAATTTAAAACAAAAAATGTTCTATACATAATTGTTATAAAATCAACGGTTCCAGAGTTACGGAGGGTGAAAAGTCGAGGTTTTCGATACTTTTTATATTTTTTGGGCAATATTTATGATATAACTATACCAAAAACCCAGACATCCAAAGTGAAAGTTATCCTCCAACACCAAATTGTTCTATATGGTCCACATAATGTTCAGAAAAAAGTCACACCATTTTGAGCGTCGGGTTTGGGAGGGAGAGGTAGGAGAAATCGGTAAATATAAAAAGTATCGAAAACCTCCAATTTTCACCCTCCGTAACTCTGGAACCGTTGATTTTATACAATTATGTATACAACCTTTTTTGTTTTAAATTGTATGTAGAACATTTTTCTATAGAACATTCCTTACGCTAAAGCATAGTTTTAGAAATATTGACGAAAAACGTAAAAAACTACTAATTTACCGACTTCTCCCCCATCTCCCCCCCCAAACCGGACGCTCAAAACGGTGTGACTTTTTACTGAACAATATGTGGACCATATAGAACAATTTGGTGTTGAAGGAAAACTTTTACTTTGGATGTCTGGGTTAGGCCTTTTTTTTGGACCAATTATACTATACTACCTCCGTAACTTTGGAACCGTTCATTTTAGAAGGGTTATACATAGGGCCTTTTTATTTCAAATTTAATGTAACAATTTTGTGTAGAAGGTTGTTCATGCTAAGCCGCTTAGTTTTAGAAATATTGACGAAAAACCTAAAAAACTACGAATTTGCAGATTTCTCCCCCCTCTCCCCCCCCCCCAAACCCGACGCTCAATATGGTGTGACTTTTTTCTGAACATTGTGTGGACCATATAGAACAATTTGGTGTTGGAGGATAACTTTCACTTTGGATGTCTGGGTTTGGGTCTAACTATACCATACTAATAGTCAAAAATCTAAAACTCAACCATCAGATATCAAATGTTATCAATTTTATACGAGTTATGTCAAAAATATGAATTTCGTTAAAGAGTAAAGTATTTTTTCTCAAATTACGGATACTCATCATCATTTTAAACTGCAGAGATTACGGTGGGCAGGGCACGTGGTCCGCATGCATGAGAATATAATCCCCAGAAAATTGCAGAATGCAAGAATGCAGGGAAGAAGACCTGTTGGAAGACCTAAAAAGAGATGGAAAGACGAAGTCGATGAGGATGCCAGGAACTTCCTGGGAACGCGTTCATGGAAAAGAACAGCGGTAAACCGAAATGATTGGACAAGCTTGTTGAAGGAGGCCAAGGCTCGATTTGGGCTGTAGTGCCATTGGATGGATGGATCATCAGTTTATTACAATTATGATAACTATTTTATTATCACTTTTACGAAAAAAAGTTATTCTTCATAAAATGCTCTCCCTGGTCTTAAATCTAAGATACAACCATCAGATATCAAACTTTTTTAATTTTATACGAGGTATGTAAAAATATTAATTTTTCTTAAGAGTTAAGTGCCTTTATTATTCACAATATTTTAATTAGAAGGATGCAATTGAACACTAAAACAATTTTTTAATTCCAAACAACTTTTCTTAATAACAATTTTCGATATTGTGAAATGTAAAGGTACTTTACCCTTGAGTGAAATTCATATTTTTTGACATACCTCGTATAACATTAAATAAATTTGATCTTTGATGATTGCATCTTAGATTATAGACCAGTATGGATCTGTTTTTAGGTGGATGTGAGAGGTGGCATTCAGATTTTTGCGGATAAAGTTAGGTGATAACTTCGTTAATAATAATTGATTTATGCTCCTTCGAATTTCGAATAAGATCGATTTTTTTTCTATTTTTTTGTTTATAACTTTAAAACGATTCATTTTGGAACAAAGTCGTATAGGAATTAAACAAAGATAATGAAATTTTCTATCATATGCGATTGGTTAAAAATGTCTTAATTTATCACCCTTGCTGCAAAATAGCAATAAATATAAAATAAGGGGGCAAAACAAGCCTGTCATTATTCAATGATTTTCCATCACCTAGGTTACACTTGGAATCTTCCTAATTCGCTTAGAAAATTTTTGTAATGTGCTAAAACCGTACACCAAATTTCATTAAAATTGACTTACTAGATTTTGAATAATAATTTTGCAATCAAACTTTTTTTAAAAAATTAAAATTTTTTAAAATCTTGCACAAGAAAAACTAGAAAATACAAAGATTTGTCAATTTTTTTACTTATAAAAAAGCACTCCACCTGTCTAATGCACTTTACAGAATTCAAATCGGATTATTTAAGCAGCCTCAGCAATGTTTTAAAGTTATAAACAATTTTTTGGCTTATAAACAAATTAGTGCTGTGGCCAGGATGGGGTGCTACGCGCTCCTTTATTTAGATGGACTTACCCAAGATTTTTATGTATTTTTTGACCCGTAGAACACGATATTTTTGGGTAACAGTTGATCCGGATGTCGATAAGATTGTTATAAACAAAGAACTTGAGGAATTACATAACATCGATTTTTCGCAAAATAAAACATTTTTTTTGTATTTCTTGGGTAATTCTAAGCAAAAAATGTTCTTACAAGTTTTTTCGTAGGATGCATAGTTTTCGAGATAAACGCAGTGGAACTTTCAACAAATCGAAAAATTTAAATTTTTGAACGCGAATAACTTTTGATTAAGAAATAAAATAGCAATTCTGCTGACATCATTTGAAAGTTTAAGTCAAATTATACCGGTTTTAATTATTTGCATTGCTAAAAATGATTTTTTTTTATTATTAAACAAAGCTATTTGTTTATAAGCCAAAAAATTGTTTATAAGTTTAAAACATTGCTGAGGCCCCTTAAATAATCCGGTTTTAATTCTGTAAAGTGTATTAGATAGGTAGAGCACCTCTTTATATGTAAAAAAATTAGCCAACTTCTAAATGGTCTACTTTTTGTTCAGAAAGATTTTAAAAAATTTGAACTTTTTTAAAAACATTTAGATTGCAAATTTATTATGCAAAATTTATTAGGTAGATTTTAATGAAATTTGGTACACGGTTTAAGTATGTTACAAAGAATTTCCTAAGTGAATTACTACTAAGGTTCTAAGTGCCACCAAAGTGGTTAAAAATATTGAATAACAACAGGCGTATTTTTCCCCCTTATTTTGTATTTATTGCTATATTGCAGAAAAGGTAATACGTTAAGACATTTTTGACCAGTTGTATATCATACAAAATTTAATTATCTTTATTTTATTCCTCTACGACTTTGTTCCAAAACGAATCGTTTTAAAGTTATAAGCAAAGAAATCAGAAAAAAATCGACGTTTTTCGAAATTTTTAAATATTTTAATTTTTTTATTAATGTTCCGGGCATATTTGAGAAGGAGCATAAGTCAATTATTATTACTGAAGGTGTCACCTAACTTTATCTGCAAAAATCCGAATACCACCTCTCACATCCAAAAATAGACGTTTTTTCACAGATCCTTACTGGTCTATTATACACTGTGTCCGTAAAGTATGGAACAAATTCTTTTTTAGCTAAACAGAGCATTTTAAGAAATAATCCTGAAACACGTCGATTTTTGATTTAAAATAATATTCTAATATACAGGGTGAATTACTTTCGAGTAATGACGTCACCGTCATTTTTTTTAAATGGAATACCCCCATTTTGTCTCAATTTTTGGATTACTCTAGCTGAGCAGATTCCAAAAATGTATCACATGTTGATTCAAATTGGTACAGGGTGGACAAAAATACAATAGTTTTGTGTGTACTCATAATATTAAATTTTAATTAAATTTTGATATTAAATTAAAATATTAAATTAAACAATTCAAAAATTAATTAAAATCAAAAATAAAAATGTATACCATTTCTATTCATTCAGTTGCGGTGCGAAACCAAAACTGTCTTAATTTTTACCCAGATCAGAGAGTGCAGCCAGCACTCTTATCGACGATTTCACCATCTCGTCAGTTGCGGTGGGAGATGGATATGTCGAAGATTTTTACCTGGGCCAGAGAAAAGCAGCCTATGCAGTCTCTGATGAACCTCTAAAAAGAGGTGAAATCGTCGATAAGAGTGCTGGCTGCACTCTCTGATCTGGGTAAAAATTAAGACAGTTTTGGTTTCGCACCGCAACTGAATGAATAGAAATGGTATACATTTTTATTTTTATTAGTATTACTCCTATAGAGTAACTAGGTCCATTTTCCGCTGGAACTTTACCACGCTGCAGACGGGGGTTGTGAATTGCATAGTGTAGAATTCCTTCCCCTTAGTCTTCACTGCAGCATCCATGTGCTTGCATATTGTAGAAGCCTTGGAGGTTGTCACCAGGAAATGGGCCAATAAAGTTTTTCAATTAAAAATCTTTTAAAAATACTTAATTTACAAATATTTTTATTAGGTTGAAAAACTTATTCTTTTTTTTTTTTTTTTTAAATCAAAAACTAATTAAAATATCAAAAATACAATAAGTATTTTTGATAATATTGTTAATTCAACTAACGCGTTACTTTATGAACACACACAAAGCTATTGTATTTTTGTCCACCCTGTACCAATTTGAATCAACATGTGATACATTTCTGGAATCAGCTCAGCTAGAGTAATCCGAAAATTGAAACAAAATGGGGGTGTTCCATTTTAAAAAAATGATGGTGACGTCATTACTCGAAAGTAATTTACCCTTTATATTAGAATATTATTTTAAAATACGGTAAATTAAAACCAAAAATCGACGTGTTTCAGGATTATTTCTTAAAATGCTCTGTTTAGCTAAAAAAGAATTTGTTCCATACTTTACGGACACAGTGTATACGATGCAGAGTATTTTATAAGGAATAACTTTTTTTCGTAAAACTGATAATAAAAAAGTTATCAATAGGTTCCAAATTACGCAGACATACTGTATAAGAGCTAAAAAATATATTTTTTGCTGAACATTTATTATTGTTGAAGCTTATCATTAAATGTATTTTAGGTAAGTTTTACAGAAAAAAGTTTTGATCACTTTGTATATAAACTTTTTTTTAGCTGGTAATTTTCGGTTTTTGTAATATATTTCTGTTATCTTTCTTAATTTTCTTAAAAAGAAATAGTTTATTTCATTTCTAAAATAAAATAATTTAGTGCATTTTATAGATTACATCCTTTATAAAACTGTAATAGATCTGTTAAAACTTGAGTAATACCGTCTTAAAGTGGTGGTAATTCTATAAAACTACGAAGATTTCAAAAATTACATTTTTGGAGACGTCATATCATTTGAATTAAATTTTTGAGATTTTTTTTGAATGAAACATCATTTAGTACGATGCTTGAAAAAAGGTTTTAAAAAGAAAAATTGTATTAGTTACACATTTTTACATCATTTTTAAACAAAATTCATGTAAGGCTCATTTTCCGCTCTCACCGTACTTATGCCCATACATTTGATTTCTTTCTATTATAACCATAAGATAGATCAATTATTCTTCTTTCATGCTAAATTTGTAAAATTTCATTTGATCCATTAGTTAAAGAATTACATTAAAATAACTCAACCGTGCACTTCGCCGTACATTAGTTTACAGTGCGTCAATGTTTGTGAGAAAGGTGACTTTAGCGTTATAAATAAAAAATTATAGAAGATACAGATTTAATTTTAGAAAATTCTTTTTATAAGTTTTTTTTGTAAAATTTTCTGAATTTTTCATTGTCAAGTCAGTTTTTTTCTAAAATTTATATTTTCAGAGTTATTTAAAAAAACGTCTAATTTCTTAGTTCATTTGTTTAATAAAAAATGAAGCACCCACTTCTCGAGTAGAACTTTTTGATATGTTGTTTATTAAACATTTCTTAATGAAAATACAAAAAGTTCTATCTTGTTTGATTTTTCCCGAAGTGAAAATCTATATGCACTCCCCTAACTGTGATGATGTTTTGACTTGTAGGAAGATCTGCTGTGTAGAGTACGTAGGGAACAGGTCCAAGGCCACTACCCTGAGGTGTCCACTAGTGCCCACTAGTGACGAGGTTCGGGCAAATAATCCCCGGACAAATAATCCCGGACAAAAAATCCCCACAAATTATCCCTGGACAAAAATCCCCAGACAAATAATCCCCGGACAAAAAACCCCGGTCAAATAATCCCCACAAATTTTTATGGACAAAATAGCCTCACAAAAATAAGATAAGACCTTATAAGATTTATGAACTCATTCACAAAAGACTTATTCACAAAAATTCTTTTCTCTCTCTTATAAACTTATGTAGGTCTTAACTTATGTAACTTGTGTATGTTTCTATGTAACTCCCACACTATCATTTCATTATATAAATTTACTCCGGTATTATAAAAAAAATCAGGCTTGACTCAATGATATGAAATTATCGTAATTTAGAGAGGAATCTATTCATGTAAATTTTATTGCATTTGAGTGACATTATATTTTCCATAAGATGTGTGCCTTTACAAAAAGGAACAGGTTTTTTGCATTACAATCAAGGTTATCGTTTTCAGGACCATCAGTTAGCATCACGAAGAGGCAACGTTTTGAACACAGTTATTCAAAGCAGAATGAGCAAAAGATTTAAGCGAATAATATTACAACATGATTCCCACAGCCTTAGCTCATTCCGCATATCTTCCATGATTTTTTAAAAAAACTCACACTCTTTTTGTCATATAAAATTTGAAGTTTTCGACATGGAATTGGAATTCAAAATTTGATAATTGAAATTACAATTATAGACCAGGGCGCATCTGTAAAAATATTAGTACATTTGGACGTTCAGAGGTGATTCAATTTTTTTTGCAGAAATTGGTTGAAAATAAATGAAATAATAATAATTGAGTTATCCTCCCTCTCAAAAAGGTCCGGAACATTGTTTAAATAATCAAAATGTCAAAAAATTAAGGAAAAATTCGATCTTTTTCTTCGTTTTTTGATTATAACTTTAAAAGTATTCATTTCCGAGAAAAGTTGTACTGATATAAAAGTTGCGTAGTTAAATTTTCGACAATATAGAATTGGTTAAAAAAAAAATAGTCACCCTTGTTGCAAAATAGCAATAATTGCGAAAAAACCATACAAAAACAAGTATTCGCATTTTACGTTTTTCAACCATTTATGCTACACTTAGGACCTTCATATTTCACCCAGAAAAACTTTATGATACATCAAAACAATACTGTAAATTTCATTAAGATCGGTTCAACAGATTGTGCAAAATAAATTTTGCAATCCAGCTTTCGTAAAAAAAATTCATTTTTTCAAAATGTTACAGGACTGAAAACAAAGCAGATAGCAAGTTGAAATTTTTTTTTCTTATAGAAGTCTACTGTACCTTTCATTTGCAATTTTGCAAAATTAAAATCAATTAACATCACGGCGTCAGGAATTTTTTTAAATAAACATTAATTATTGTTGCTACGCGCAGGACAGCGGATAGTTTGCTCTGATTTGGCATTCCAATGACCTTTGATAATGATTGATACATTTTAATTTTTATTAAATTTCGATATAAATAAATAAATTTGTTTATTGAAAAATAAAAACACATACTCTATCCTTTGAAATAACACTTTTATTAGCAAAAACTTTCTTTGTTCATATATTTTAACTTAAAAAATAAAAGTTTATTATTTTTAAACATATGCAATTGTTTAAACAATATTTCACAAACAATAATAAAATAAGTTTGATTTTTGTGGAATTAAAACATTAAAATACAACAAAATATAGAGTAAGAAAATAATATATTAGATAAAGGTTGGAAGAAATTTTGGTGGAAATCAACTTGTGTGAATCGAACACCGCTGTCCTGCGCGTAGCACCAAAAATTATTGTTTATTTAAAAAATTTCCTGACGCCGTGGTAATTAATCGATTTTAATTTTGCAAATTACAAATGAAAGGTACAGTACACTTCTATAAAAAAAAAAAAATTCAACTTGCTATCTGCTTTATTTTCAGTCCTGTAACATTTTAAAAAAATAAATTTTTTTTACGAAAGCTGGATTGCAAAATTTATTTTGCAAAATCTGTTAAGCCGATCTTGATGAAATTTACAGTATTGTTTTACTGTATCATAATATTTTTCTGGGTGAAATATGAAGGTCCTAAGCCTAGCATAAATGGTTGAAAAACGTAAAATGCGAATACTTGTTTTTGTATGGTTTGTTCACAATTATTGCTATTTTGCAACTAGGGTAACAATTTTTTAAATTTTTAACCAATTTTACATTATGGGAAATTTAATTACGCAACTTTTATGCCAGTACAACTTTTCTCGGAAATGAATACTTTTAAAGTTATAATCAAAAACGAAGAAAAAAATCGAATTTTTTCTTAATTTTTGAACATTTTGATTATTTAAACAATGTTCCGGACCTTTTTGAGAGGGAGGATAACTCAAATATTATTATTTGATTTATTTTCAAGCAATTTCTGCAAAAAAATTTGAGTGACCTCTCAACGTCCATCTCAAAACAGATACGCCCTGGACTATTATTCATGGTTAATATTAACTGCTACTCATTATTTTCGTGCGGTTTCATGGCGATTGCTACATCACTCATGCACTGAGGCTGAAAAACATTTAAGTCGATTGCATTCACGGGAAAACTTTTAGAGAACTATTCGGCAGCAAAATATTTCTTGGGGATTTTTAGTCCGGAATTTTTTGTGGGGATTTTTTGTCCGGGGATTTTTTGTGGGGATTTTTTGTCCGTGGATTATTTGTCCGGGAATTATTTGTCTGGGGATTATTTGTCCGGGAATTATTTGTCTGGGGATTTTTTGTCTAAGGATAATTTGTGGGGATTTTTTGTAAGGGATTATTTGTCCGGACAAAGATGTAGTGACTACCGAACCATTAGCTTGATGAGTCATGTTTTAAAGATATTTCTACGAATTTTGCACTCTAGGATGTACCAAAAAATAGAAGAACAGCTTGGCGATACGATACACAGTTTGGATTCCGCAATAACCTTGGGACCAGAGAAGCACTGTTTAGTATTCAGGTTATGGTACAGAGATGCAGAGATGTCGGACATCCGGTTTATATGTGTTTCATTGACTTTGAGAAGGCCTTTGATCGGGTAAAACATACTGAAATGATTGCTATTCTTCAGAAAGTGGGTATTGATGATAAAGACCTACGCATTATCAAAAATCTTTACTGGCATCAACGTGCAAACATCAGGATTGGCCGGGACACGTCTGAAGAACTTCAAATACGAAGAGGAGTAAGGCAGGGCTGCATTTTGTCCCCACTAATATTTAACATCTATTCTGAGTTTGTTTTCAATAAAACAGTGGATAATGCTCAATGTGGTATCAAAATGAATGGAGTCAATATTAATAATTTGAGATATGCGGATGACACGGTGTTAATTGCGAGCAATTATGAAGAACTTCAACACCTGATTAATAGGATTACCACAACGTGTGATGAATATATGGACTCAAGCTAAACACCGCAAAGACCAAGGTGATGGTTGTCAGTAAGACGTCAATACAACCGGAGGTAGTAACAGCTTATGGTGAACAATTAGAGAGAACTAACAGTATCACCTACCTTGGTTGTAATCTAAATGCGAACTGGGACATGAGCAAAGAAATTAGAATACGTATAGAGAAGGCCAGAGCTGCATTCTTTAAGATAAAGAAACTTTTATGTGGAAACAACATTACTTTGAATCTTAAAATTAGATTATTGAGATGTTATGTGTTCTCTACTCTTTTGTATGGTGTCGAAGGTTGGACTTTAACAGATACTCTTCTCAAGAAATTGGAAGCCTTTGAAATTTGGGTATATAATATAATATACTCCAGAGAGATATAATATACTCCATTTAATAATACAAGGCAAGGTGGACGGAAGAAGAGGGCCAGATCGAAGAAGAACGTCATGGCTTAAAAACCTGAGAGAATGGTATAACAGATCCTCTGCATCCCTTTTCCGAGCTGCCGTTAACAAAATTGCTATAGCCAATTTGTTAGCCAACGTTCGATAATCGAGCACGGCACATGAAGAAGAAGAAGATTATTTGTCCTAGCTTCCTAGTGATACTACCTACTAAATATTTAATTCCATATAATTTAGTGCACTGATCATTTAATTTTACAATGGCGGTCGGAAAGAGTTAAGGATTAGAACGTCGTTGAGAGAAAGGACTTGTGACTTTGTCTATTTTGTATAGCAGGCAAGTGTGCCGGACTTTATTACAAGCCTGCAAGACATCCAACAAGACTGCAGTATTTCTTCTCTTCTAAGGCCTTGTTTATGGAATTGAAGATTCGGTGAATTTACTCAGTGGTAGCATGTTGTTGTGTAAATCCAAACTGGTAGTTGGGTATTAGCTGCTGTTCCACGAGGATTGGCTGTAATCTATCAGTAGTTTTCAAAAATCTTTGACATCACCGAAAATAGACTGACATTACTGAAAGTATAATAATTATTATCTAACATTGATTTTTCATTTTCATCTAAGTTACCTTCAATTATGAATATATGTACGAATATATGTACAGCAGAAATAGTAGCAATTAATAAGGGTATAACTGAGTGCTTAAATAAGGGCATTACTGATTGTATTGTCTTTAGTGATTCTAAAAGCGCTATACAAAAATTAAGTCAAATAGGTATTAATTCAAAAAGTGATTACCTATATTGCACTAAAACAAAAATAGTACATTATATACCGCGGGACTGAAGTAGTACATTTAATCCTGAAGGTAAAGTTTATGGCCCGACCGCAGGGAGGGCCATAATTTACCTGAAGGATTAAATGTACTTCAGTCGCAAGGTATATACGATACTTTTCGTACTTCCGGTATGATTTTATTAATTATTTCAATAATTTCAATCAGTTTTTTCTCTCTTCAACTCATTTAATAAACTGTCTTTAAAATAAGTTACCATAGTAACATTGCGTTGTGACAGTTATAATTTAGAAACATTGTCATTACTAGTGTCATTGTAAAGAAACATTGTTATTGATAATTATTGGTATCATGAGTGAAGAAGGTGTATCTGATATTGATAAAAGAGCAGCCGAAGTAGGTGAAGAATTGTTACCACCGAAATCTAGAAAACTATACGAGCAGCAGTACGATGCTTTTAAAAAGTGGTGCCGCTTAAAAAATGTGAGACAACCTACTGAAAATGCGCTGTTAGTCTACTTCGATGATAAATCAAAAGCGGTTTGTGCCTCAACTCTCTGGGCAATTACCATTCTAATTAATTATATTTTTCAATAAAATATCCCTTAAATTCGTTTGTTTGTGATTTAATCGTTCCGGGAGTTTCGTCAATATTTAATCCCGGAGGGATTAAATGTGACACTTTAGTACCTGTCACAAGGGAGTGAAGTTGTCACTTTAGGCCCGGAAGTACGAAAAATTAATTATCGAGGCCAATTGTATCGGCAGAAACTATAAACTATGTTGGATTCCAGGTCACTCAGGAATAGAGGGCAATGAACACCCACATAACAATGATGTTCGTATCATGTTCTAAGCATATACTACCAACATTCGTCGGAGTATATTCTTTTTAGTATATGCGTAGTATAAGCATAGCATGTACCTTAAAAAACATTCTAAATTTCATGTTCGTTGCATATACTTTACAGTATATTCTCGTACCGAATATACTGAGTGCATTCATGTACGTAGTAACTCGGAATATTCGTAAAAGTTTATTCTTAGAATATACCTTTATCGAATATTCTTAGCACATACTTATAAGTACATTCTTAACACATACTTATAAGTAGATACTTATTAACGTTTATTATTAAAAATTCGTTTTCATAATTGAAATAACTTTACTATTTCGAGTTTATCATGAGTATTTTTACATCGCTGGAATTTGAATTTAGGAACATTCAATTCAATACGGGAGCCTGTGATACGGGCCATTCCAGAACCAAAGCATGCCAAAACCCACAACCAAAGGCTTTGGTGTTGCCAACCATCCAGTGAGCTTTTTCCGTCAACCTTAAAAATTCCCACTTTTATAAAAAAATTCCCTCCTGTTTACAAAATCTGAGAAGATATGTTTAATTATTTTCAAATATTTTGATTTTTTAAAATATTTTACAATTTGGACTGGAACAAAAATTCCCTTTTGAGTTAACTTTTCCCTTTATCACCTTTTATGTTGAAAATTCCCGCAAAAAGTGAAATTTCCCTCCGTTTGGCAACACTAACCACCGGTGCACCGATGTTGTTATTCCACTTCCACAATACATATCCCCCTAACCCCGTCTTGTCTTATTCTGACCATTTCTTGCCTGAATCTGAATGGATCAGGGTAGGAAACAACGGTAAAATATGAAATCGAAAATATGTATCTATGCAGTGTGGCAGTGTTAAGGATAAAGACGAATGATAATAAAGTACTAGGACTAAAGAATCATCAATCATGTATCTAGGATACATAATCTCTTTATTTTGTTTGCGGTGCTTCAAAATAGGTATAATCTATTTTGGTAACTCAATATTATTTAATAAATACATATAAGTAAGTACATATAAGTATATAAATTTTAGTTACTCATACATAGTTTAGTTTAGCTAAATATTATAATATAATAGTTTATATAGAAAACTAAAATTTATAAATATGTACTTACTTTTTAAGTAATATTGCAGAATGTAGGTACTAACTACATTCTCATTTGCCATTAAAATATGTAAATATAATAGGTATTTATTGGTAGAACCAGTAGAACCTAAGATGAGATTAGGTGATGCTGAAAACATACTTCTGAGCAATATAGCACTTGATAGCACTTTATTAGAATATCCTTAAAAATATATTCTTCTAATACAAAAGGTTTGTTCCAACACGACCGAGAACCGTCACGAATCGGTAACGCTCCTGCGCAGTTAACAAAATCCGTTCCAACAAAAATATGATCGTCATCGGATCGTCCTTCCCACTGTTCCAACAAGAATTGTGATCTTTTAGTGACGGTTTCGTTATGGTAATTTCAGTAATCGGGCAATAGGGTATTTCATCGATTGTCATTTGTTTCGAACTTCTGTCATGTGTCACATAATATTAATATATCTACGGCATACGTCTTTGGTTTTTATCATTAGATATACCAACAACAATATACATTGATAGATAAATCAGTTATCAGTCAGGTAACCGTTCCAACATCGGTTTCCAAATTACCGTCGTGGGACGATAACTGGGCGATACAATTACGAACATGCGCACAACAAACGGTACAAGTAGTTTCGTGACGGTTTCTGGACCGTCCAAAAGTTCATGTTGGAACAAACCTAAAGATGTGCAGTAGTACGTTCTAAGTATATAAATAGAAGGTTTATAGCACTTCCTTGGAATATTCTAAAAAGTACGTTCTTAGTATAAACTAAAAAGATGTGCAGTAGTAGGTTCTAAGTATATAAATAGAAGGTTTATAGAACGTCCTTGGAATGTTCTAAAAAGTATATTCTTAGTATATACTGAAAAAAAATGCGGTAGTATATTCTAAGTATATACATAGAACGTTTAAATACTGTAATGTAGTATATACTCAGTATGTGCTCTGCACATTTGCAATGGTAATTAGGCATTTTCTCAGTATATACTTTTTACTTTTTCTGAAAAGTATGTTCTATGAATCTACTAAGAACATGAAATTGTTATGTGGGCATGTGGATAATTTGGCAAACATTGGCAGGTGTCTTAAGATTCCCCAGGAGATTAAAATAAACTATAGGTACAGAACTTTGGCCAATTCTAAAAGATAATATAAAAAATGAACACAATCATTATTGGAAGTCAAAAGTACAAATTATTCAGAAATACAAGTAACATTTCCAGAAAAACCCTGGTTTCACAAATTCCCATACACAAGCTCACATCTATATAAATTAAAAGTAAAAGAACATCCTTACTGTGAATGCGGAAAAATTGAGGATCTAGATTAGATCATATTCTTCTGCAGTGTCCAATAAGAGTATCCAAGCAGTTTAATTTGAGAATCGAACTTACAAAATTAGGAGTACCAAAGAATTCCAATGTTCAAAATATATTGCAACATCTTACCCATGAATAACTAGAGGCAGTGCGGGTATTCATTTAAATATTAACAAAATGAATTTATGAATTTAAAATACTTCGACCCGCACTTACGTCCCCCCAATATTCCCCTGGTTACTTGGTAAATCAAGGCAACATTTTTTAGGTTTTCATTTCAGTATTTCAGTGTTGCAGCATTGCTTAGAGCAAGACGAGCTGCAATATAATCAAATGTACTGGCAGATGCACAAGTATGCAAGCCAAGAAAGAGAGTAAGAAGAAGAATAATTATTATTGTAGTAAACATCTTTTTCAATGTTTTTATCTTTTTATTAATGCCTGCTAATGTACTAATCAGAGGCGTGCTGGAACTTTTCAAACGGCCCGGTGATTTTATAGAAAAGCGGCCTTCCATTCTCATTTTACCTTTTATTATCAGGATGTTTTATTCGTTATTTATAAAATAAAAAAGTATATAAATTATTTTTAAATCAAACATAAAACTTTGAATTCAATGATTTTTTGTTTAATTTGCTGTATTTTTTTTAAGAATAAGCAATCTTACAAAATAATGAATAACATGTATGACAATATTGTATGCAGTAAGGCAGAAACCATTATTTCCTGAATAAATATAATATTATTTTGATGTAATTAAGATAAAAATAAAATAAACTTTTAATAATTTTTCAATTATGTAGGTATTAAGTTGAATTTTAGTAAATCAATTATGCAAGAGAGTACAAATACAAGTACCTACAGTGTAAATACTTTAATATAACAATATTTAAGATGTTAATACAACGCAATAATTTAAACAACGCAAATAATTACTTAACTCTCGATCAATAATTTCCGCATTAAAGTAGATTTTTGAGCAAATTCGTCGATTATTTCATTATTTTTAAGCTCATACAAAGCTCTTTTTCTATAGCCATTAGCATAAATGTTTTCAAGTGATCTTGTGTTAAAGTACTTCTTAACCGATTTTTTATGTATTTCAACGTTCAAAAGCTTTATTCGCAAGATACTGAAAGAGTTAATATATTAATATATTTATAAATGCTTATTTACTATTTAAATTTGGATAAGCACACTGATATAAGTTGTACTTATGCAAAACAGCGTAAAAGCAAGCTATACAATCTTTACACTTGTTAGTACCATACGGAGGTGAAGTTTTCACGGTATCAACAACATTGTCATTTATTTGTTACTTCATGTTCATTATCACTTAGATTAATAATATCATCCTTCATATTTTCTGCAGACTGAACATATCCATCATTAACTCGATCTTCTATAATTTCAGTATTTTGCAAAATCCTATTTTCTAACGCAATCCATTTATCAGCAAAATCCACGAGTTCTTCTCTAATTATTGCAGTCGCAGATATGGTAGGATAAACATTTCTTAATTTTTCAGTACATATTAAATGATTTTAATGCCGTTAAAGGTATAACATTTTTTATTGTAACAAATTTCTAGGATGTAGAGTGCTTATATCATCATAAACCGATTTGTCTTGATCAAATCGTTTTTGATACTTCCAATAATTCGGTCAAAAATGTGCAAGGCGTTTTTCCATTTATTATTCTGCACGTACATACATGTTTGAAGGAAATTGAAAAACCATAAATATACTTGTATGTATGAAAATAAATATTATCTGTAGCAATATATTTATGTATCTAGAGATTCATTTACTTAAGCTGTACCTATTTTACAATTAAAAATAATTTTAATTTTTTTGAAATGTTTTATTAATATTTTTAGCAAAATTAACATTCGATAGAAATTTAAAAAATATTTTTTTGTTACATCTAAAATTTTTTGTGAAAAAACCTATTTGACCGGCCTCAAGAGGCCGTGGCCTCTCGGTGATTGCACCGATTCATTTATATGACCAGCACGCCACTGGTACTAATCTCAATAAAGGCAAAGGTCGTCCTTGAGGGGGGTCGTTCTGAGCATTTTTTAAAGAAGAACTTAAACTTAACAAAGTAAACAAATCACAAAATGATATCAAGAATAAACTTAGTGCTATCCTACAGGGTTGTATCCTTACTTTCTAAATATAAATAAACTCAAGGATTTTTACTTTTTACAATATCCACTGATGAATACTTATTCCTAAACAAAAAGTGACCTTGCACTCCGTCTCCGTCTAATGTTAGGCAACTAGGCCTACACACTGTTTAAAGTTTATTATTTTAAGCAATTTAATTTAAATAAAATTTTGATAAATAATTTAAATCTTATTCGTTAAAAAAAGTATTGCTGGCTTTGGCTATAAAGTAAAAACATAATCAATTAGAATATTTTTGAAACGCTCTCTTTCATTAGGAAGCTACACCTAACACTGTTCTCGTGCCATTGGCAAATATGTCAGTTAGAAGTCAGCCAATAATTTTTGGTTCTTTTAATTCAAAATAAATTGTAGAAAAAGTAGAAACAAACAGATATCAGTAAATATAACATTTCATTTAATTTTTGCTTAAAATTTTGTAAAAAAAAAATAATATAAGTTTGTTTTTTGCCTTGTGGGAGTTAAGTACATAGTAAACAGAAATCTGAATTTGTATTGATGTGATAAAATGCCGTATAGATGGCAGCAGCAAAATGACAGTTAGTACAGTGTAGCAACAAACCTTTCCGGAAATAACATATGTTTGAGTCAGAGTCAATGCGGTCCCAAACTTTCAAGTCAAGAACAAGACCGGCCATTTTACAATACCTTGTTGTGGGATTATTCACCTTTCAAAATTAAAATTGTAATTAATGTCAGAACCACAGTCAGCTCTCCTATTAAGAAAACAGCTAGCAGGTCAGTGAAAGTGATGTTTTTTATTTGCCTTCAAGAAATCTCGCCAAGCTTCAAAAATAAACTCGGGTTTCTATAATGAAAATGTTCTTGCAGTACAACCTGGATTTTTTGTATCCCGTTTGGTGCGGCCTTTCCAAAAATAGTAGCAACATACTATTTCGGTTGTAGAAGGTTATGCTTTATGGGAATTTTAGAATATTTTTAGGGCTCTACCAAAATCAATAAGCGTGCGTATTATTCCTTATCATGCCCGTCAATTTGAAGGTAAATTATTTACGATAATCTGCTGTAAATATCCTGTTTAAAGGTATTTTTAGGCTTTAATATTCAACTTGAATTTCAGTTGAAAATAAAATATCACGTTAATTAGATTAGGCACCAAAATCCATACAATGAAAAGAAAAAAACATGATGTCAACATTTTCAGTTGCAAATTGCAAAACTTGAGTGAAAAGATATTGTTGAAATCGTGTCTATTTGCATATTCAGTTTAGTATTAGGAAACGAGCATATTTTTATTAGAAATTTCAAATTTACTTACGATATTAAAGAAAATTTCTTTGTTACATTCATGAGTAAATTCGTCAATGTCTAAGTATTCAGTGGGCGGACATTTAAAACAGTTATTTTGGACAAATAAAGCAAAAAACAGTTCTTTCTTTGTTGTTAATCAACATTTCTTTCGTATTTTTTGAAATCAGAACTATTTCATTATAGAATTTCCATCCTTTTACTTAAAAAGAATGAATGAAAAATAACTATTTTAAGATTTTACTTAACCTAAAAAATGTGGTTTTCTGGCAAAATTTTTACTGCTTGAAGCAAATTTTGACAATACAATTTTGGATTTACTTACATTTTTTTTAGAATGTTACTAAACTCTGGTATTGTTGCAAAATTCAAGTTGTATTCACGTAAACAAGCTAACTCAAGTTAATTTATTTTTATTACTGTTGAGTACCTATGTGACAAGATAAATGAGAAAAGGTACTGAGGATTTTAAAACATTTTGAATTGAATTAAAATGTCATCAAAATAAAAGAAATGCAGTTTGATGGAAGTTTTTATAATTTTTTTTGTTTTATGGTGAAAATGAGTGTTTAAAAATATTTTAGTTTGACATCATTTTTATGTTTTGAACACAATAATGATGAAGTTTGAGCTTGCTTTCTATCCTGTCCATTTATATAAAATAAATATAATTGACAATAATCTTTGTGCTATTTACAAATAAACAGCATATTTGAATCATATATTTTTCAAAGTTAATCAGATTAACAAAAATGACTATGGATGGATCTCGAGCTGTAGTAATAACAGAGGAAGGTAGCACAAAATACATTTCAATAGAAACATGAGTACGACAAACCAATAAGAAAACTGTTGGCCTTCGGTAAGGCCATAGGACTTATTAAAGTTTAAGGAGAAGAACAGGGTTTGGTACAAAGGTCTTATGACCAAGTGCTAGAGACTAATGAGTCTCGCCTGAGTTAAGAAGAAGAAGAGGAGTGCGACAAGTACGGAAGCAAGACTTGCTTCCGTACAGTCATGATGTGAACTTGTCAGATAGAGCTCATTGGTACCTCGGGCGAAAAACATTGGATATCTTAATCATCCATGTTATAATTCACATCTTTGTCATATGTTCCGATGACGGATCAATTGTAAAGGGTTTTTACCCTGTTATTTTTACTTTGGTGGCTTGCATGTAGATTCTAAGATTGCACTGATGATGATCGGTCAACCGATCGAAAACTAGTTCTGTCTTTGATGTAGCCCTGTATAGGGATTTTAACAAATATACCTTTTATAAAGGATTTTATGTTTTTGTAATGGTATACAGCCAACTACAGGAAATTTTCCTCGTGGGTTTTTTTAAGTGTTTTTAAATAAGAAAAATGTTTTTACAAGAAGAAACATTTATTTATAAATAACAAAAACTACATACATATTCTGTAAAAACATAAGAAAAAGTGAGGTGCTTACGGATGCGCTTAATTTTCGTCAGTGGTCTTCGCTTTTTTTGTCACACTTTGCTCATTTTTATCTGCAGCTCGTTTAAAAATACTGTCCAGAGTGGTTTGTTTCTTCCTCCCTTTCGTAAATCGCCCATGCCTTCTCACATACGATGCTTTGTGTTAAGGTTCTTGAAGCTGCTTCTCTGTCACCCACACCATCATTAGTTTCTCCATCTTTTTATGGAGAGAGGTCCGGAGCTTGGAAATTATTGTAACGCCCTTAGCTGGCATTATACCCTTTATCACCTCCTTCAAGTTAAAAGTAGGTAGTCAAAAAGAGGCATGAATTTTAATAAAAAACGGTGCTCGTATCTCAAATTACGCTCTCATCTCAAAGCAAAACATCGCTTGCTCGGCGTCTCGTATCTCAAAACACTCGTATATTAAGATGCTCGTATATCGAGGTAATACTGTACTCGGATCTGAGTTACAAGTAGAACTGCGAATGATTACATTGAATACGAGTGATTCTTTTACTTTTTCACTTTTCTTCACTTTATGTAGAAATATTCATTATATCTGCAATAGCTTTATAAGCATTATTTATTTTGTTGGTATTGCGATATCCCTCGAGTTTACATTCTACAAACATTCAAATGATCGGTAAAAATCAATAAACTGTCCCATCTGTTCTCCAGAAAATCTCAGTTCGGACATTTTCTATTTGTAAATTACACATGCTCTCATACCAACTCGTACTGCCACTCAGATTGAGTTCAACTTCGATCCATACTCGTATCTGAGTGACAACAGGGTCTGAGTAGGTGTTTACAATTTCGAGATGCACTCCAAGTAGGGTAATTCGGATCCGAGTACTCGTAAATGTAAAGCCGACTTTATGGGAAGAGACAAGGACAGATTAAAAAAAGCAGTAACAATCGTGGCAAAGGAAGCACGGAAAAGAGGTCTAGAAATTAACGAAGAAAAAGCAAAATATCTACTCTACTCTAGAAGAGAAGATAACAGGACTAGAGAAATCAAAATAGAAAACTACACTTTTGAAAGAATTCAACACTTTAAATATTTGAGAGTAGTAGTGAATGGCCAAAATAAGAGAAGTGAAGAGGTAATGGAGCAAATACTAGCAGGCAACAAAACATACTGGAGATATCATGGCTAATGAAGGACAAGAACTTATCCAGAAATACAAAACTGCAAATACCATCATCATCAACAGTGGCGTTACAGCTCTTTATGAGCCAAAGCCTTCTTCAGAACAATCCTCCATTTGGCCCTGTCTCTGGCAACTCTTCTCCATGCTCTAATTCCAATAGATTTTAAATCATTTTCTAAGTTGTCTTGGTACCTAAGTCTCGGTCTTCCTCTTGCTCGTTGTCCTATCGGCCCTCTTCGGTCAAAAACTTTTCTGACTATGGCATCTTCCTCTCGCCTGATTACATGACCTATCCATCTAAGGCGTGCTACCTTAATGAATTGTACAACGTCAGGTTCTCCAAAATTTCTATACAACTCAAAGTTGTAACGCCTGCGCCACAAACCTTGTTCTTTTATGCCACCATATATTCGTTTTAGAATTTTTCGCTTGAAACGTTTGAGCAGTTCTCAAAACTGAAAATATACGGAGTTGCAATCAGACCAGTAGTTACGTACGCAGCTGAGACAATGTGCCTCACGGAAAAACGATGAAGAAAACTTGAGAATATTCCAAAGGAAAATCCTTGGATGAATTATGGGCCCGATAAGAATGGACAATGGAGAAATGAGAAGAAGAATGAACCATGAACTAAGACACAATATGAACAGAGAAGATATATAGTCGATTCGCTAATCTGAGACAGCTGTCTACACTACAATCACAATAAAAATGCACTATATAGAAATAAACAAACCATGTCTTGATTTGTTGAATGTTCGAGGAGCACTCCCAAATCATGATTTTGGAGTGCTCCTCGTACTTGTTCATTTCTAATGCATTTTTATTGTGATCGTAATGTACACAGTTGTGTCTCAGATTAGCGAATCGACTATAGTTAGATTTATTAAAGTGCAGAGACTGATAGAGAGAAGGAAAAACAACTTACTGATGGAAACCAGAAACTGAAAGACCAAGGGAAAGACTCAGAGAGAGATGGGAGGACCAGGTCATGAGAGATATCAAAATTCTGGAAGTGAGAAACTGGAGGGAACTATGCACATATTGAAATTAGTGGAAGAAAATTGTAATGAAAGCCAAGTCATACAACAAACTTTGACAACACACAAGTAGAATGCGAAGTGATTCACCGCAATAAGCGAATCAGAGAGCTCATAAGTATGACAGCAAACAATCCATCCGAAATGAAAAGCCCTGATGATGATGATTTTTTAATTGTAGCAGATATACACATCAGTAGAACATCCTAAAAAAAAAGAAATTTAAATGTTTACAGCCCCTACAATGTTGTGAATCTTTTGGCACTGGTCAATAAATGTGTTAAGGTACTTATCCATACAAGGGTGATCCATGCTCTACGTGAAGCTGCTACACCTAGCGTAGTTCACCCTTGTATGGATACGTACCTTTAGACTTTATTTGAGATTTCATATTTCAGTCTAAAATTAATTTATAGAATAACTAAATTAGGGTTGTAGTCTTAAATGTTTTTCCTTTTGTTTATATACCTAGCTTACTGGGGTCGACCAGTATTTGTTAAAAAAAAACCTTCAGAACAACACCTGGGCAAGAAATGTGTGACCCTTGTCCTAATCCTAAAATTCTTATTAATTAATATTCCAAATAAAGAAAATTACGTTTTTAAAAAAATGTTTGTTATCATAACAAATTGGTCATGGTCAGTCAGTCATAATATTTTTTATTTTAATTCTGGCTGCAACGACTAAAGCAAAAAAAATACAATAGTATCTTAAGCTGCCGATAAGTCATACCCTCAGTGCAAAACTGTTGTAAGTCAAAATAAGTAAGTTTCGAGATAACAGCGATTTTGTTTATTTTCGTGCTACTATCGGTGTGCTAATATAGGTGTGATAGTTGTGATATTTGGCCGGTTGAGCATTTGAAAGTTACTAAAGTTTTACAAGGGATAGATATGCATGTTTACAAGCGAATGCCATGATTACTTACTTCATTTTCATAACATTTTTGACTTACTAACAGTTTTGCACTGAGGGTGTGAAGTGTTGGTTTGACTAGTTCTTAACCTTTCTGTGCTTGTGTCCAGTTTTAAACCATAATTGCTTGCATGTGTACTGTGAGTCCGCACCTACAAAACGCCTGTTCTTTTGTCCCATATTTCTTTACAGTTTAATCGGCTAGATTTGAGAACTCCTGCTAGATATAATAACCCAATCAAAGCCTTGATTTCTATTAGATCTGTGTTTTTGGCATCTCTTTCACCTTGATAGTGTTCGTGGTTTACTTGAATGGCAAGTTTTAAGGGGCAAACTTTATACTAATGCAAATCAACACAACTAGACATACTTAGTCATTTGACTGCATATTGGGGAGTTATGGTCAAATTTTTCAAAGTGCAGATTGAGAGTCCGTTCGGAAGCTCTGGAAGGTTAAATCTCAATTTTAGCTGATATTCTAAACTAATGTTGTTTACTAGGGAGATTTAAATTAATTTTATTTGTGACATTCCTGTGTGAAGTCTGTGTTGTTTTCCATTTTTTCTATATTTTCTTTTCTGAGCTGTTCAAATAAATAAAGACAACTTCTGAAATATATTAATGGTCCTAGTTTTCAATATGTTGCACAAAATAATTCAAAATTCCATTCTGCTAATAACTTGTTACATTTTTGTTGAATTATATGTGTAAACGGGAAATTTGCCTAGCCGGAGGCTTGCTATAAAATTAGGGTAACTTTGCCCTTTTAATTTTTCGTGTACAAAATTTAAACTTATGTATAAATTCTTACAATTTTTTTCCTTTATGTTGTATGTATATTTATTCATGATTTAAGGTATTAGTACACTTTATGTAGAAGACCAAAAATAAGCATTTTTTCAAGAATTTTTTTCTCAACCTTTTTCTTAACTCTTTTAAAGTGTACTAGTACCTTAATGCTAATACTAACTGAACGTTATTACTTGTTAAAATGGGCCTTTCAAAGGGAACTGCTATTTGTTACATCAACTCTACATAAAAGCACAGAACATAAGGATATTTTGCAAAATTATTTTGAAGTAAAAAGGTGCACAAGTAAACGAGGAGAAAACTAAGATGATGGCATCAACACCCAACAATAGAGCCAGAAACATCGGTCACCAATTCACTGTTGACAACTCTACCTTTGAAGTGGTGGACAATGGAACGGAGACATGGACCATCTCCAAGGCAGATGAAAACCTTCTGCTTATATTTGAACGACAGATACTGAGAGGAATATTCGGTGGCATCTTTGAAAATGGTATTTGGAGGAGGAGGTACAACTACGAGGTATACCACTGATACAAACATATAATTTTTGGTAAAGATGTAGTATCTCTTATAAGAATAGGAAGACTAAGATGGGCAGGACATCTAGCAAGATCACAGCACAGCATAACAACCCTCCTAGAAGAATCCTTATGTCACAACCTGTGGGAAGTAGAAATAGGGGTAGGTTAACACTTAGATGGAAGGATGGTGTAGTTGAGGATGGGAGAAAAATAGGCACAGCAAACTGGCAACGGTTGGCAATGGATAGGACTGACTGGCGTAATAGACTTGGGAAGGTCGAGGCTCTTTCATAGGGCTGTAGCACCATTGATGATGATGATGAAAAAGGTGCACTGGGAATATAAAAACATTAACAAGAAATTAATGTTATTGAGTACTACATGTTAATTATGTACCTATTTTGCACAAACTGAGAATTGTTTCTTGCCAGTATTGGAATATTTTTATACAAAATATATTTTCTTAGTAAAATAACAATTTTTTATGTTCAACATGTTATAAAAATAGGATGATCCCTAAAAGACGAATGTAAATAAAAAATGGTCAATATTAATTTTAGCACATACAATAATGTCCTGCTTTAAAGGCATATACCTAACTCTTTCTAATGTTATACACTTTCTGGGAAAATTTTTTTAAATTTACATTATTTAGACCAGCGCGGATCTGTTTTGAGGTGGATGTGAGAGGTGTCATTCGGATTTTTGCAAATAAAGTTAGGTGACAACTTCAATAATTATAATTGACCTATGCCCCTTCTCAAATATGCCCGAAACATTACTAATAAAAAAATTTAAATATTTAAAAATTTCGAAAAATATCGATTTTTTTCTACTTTTATTGCTTATAACTTTAAATCGATTCATTTTGGAACAAAGTCGTAGGGAAAGAAAATAAAGATAATCGAATTTTGTATAATATACGACTGGTTTAAAATGTCTTAAATTATTACACTTTCTGCAAAATAGCAATAAATAGAAAATAAGGGAGCAAAAAAGACTGCTTTTATTCAATGTTTTTCGACCACTTTGGTTACACTTAGAACCTTCATAATTCGCTTAAAAAATTCTTACAACATACTTAAACCGTCCACCAAATTGCATTAAAATCAACCTAATAGATTTTGCATAATAATTTTGCAATCTAAATTTTTTTAAAAAAGTTAAAATTTTTTAAAAACTTTCTGAACAAAAAGTAGACCATTTAGAAGTTTGCTAATTTTTTTTTACATATAAAGAGGTTCTCTACCTATCTAATACACTTTACAGAATTAAAATCGGATTATTAAAGCGGCCTCAGCACTGTTTTAAAGTTATAAACAATGTTTTGGCTTATAAACAAATACAGTGAGGACGTTTGAGTTGGAATAAATTCATTTTCTTGAGAATGGGCGACTCGAGATAAATCCCGATACAGACCGATTGTTATTTTTAAATTATAATTTTTTGGCATAAATATCATACTAGTGACGTCATCCATCTGGGTATGATGACGTAATCTAAATATTGGAATTATTTTAATTCAAAAATTTTTGTTTAACTCATACCCTGTATAAATAATTATGTTAATGTTTATATTAGTGAATACCTATAATACCACGGCACCTATTCTCATTTAAAAAAGTCATCGATTACGTCATCACGCCCAGATGGATGACGTCACTAGTATGATATATATACCAAAAAATTAGAATATAAAAATCAACCTGTTACGGGATTTATCTCCAGAGACGCCTGTTCTCGAGAAATGCCAACTCAAAAGTCCTCACTGTATTTGTTTATAAGCTAAAAAATTGTTTATAACCTTAAAACAGTGCTGAGGCCGCTTAAATAATCCGATTTTAATTCTGTAAAGTGTATTAGATATATAGTAATGAAACACAGACCTACTCACAATCATTTAATTATACTTTGACGACCGGTTTCGATCTCTACAATATACAGATCATCTTCAGGTCGGCGTTACAAGTAGTTAAATGATAGTAGTCATCATTTACATTCATTGACATACAAGTAGTCATCATTTAACTACTTGTAACGCCGACCTGAAGATGATCTGTATATTGTAGAGATCGAAACCGGTCGTCAAAGTATAATTAAATGATTGTGAGTAGGTCTGTGTTTCATTACTATATTTAATATGGACTCACATATGCAACCCATTCAATATTTGTATTAGATATCTATATAAGCTCTTTATATACAGTGAGCACGTAAAGGTTGGAATAAATTCATTTTCTCGAAAATGCACGATTTTGGAAAAAATCCCGAAACAGGTCAATTTTTATTTTTAAAGTACGACTTTTTGGCATATATATCATACTAGTGACGTCACCCATCTGGGCGTGATGACGTCATCGATGATTTTTTTAAATGAGAATAGGGGTCGTGTGATAGCTCATTTGAAAAGTAATTCAATTCTCTATTCAGTAATATAAACGTTTACATAATTATTTATACAGGGTGTCCAAAAAAAAATGTTTTTTTATTAAATTTATTGACATTAAAAGAAGAATGTATGTAATTTATTTACTTCAAAATACCTTTTACTGCCCTCAGAAAACAGAAAAAATGTTTATTTGAAAAATAATCATGGCTTTTCGCTTAAGAGGATCGGTACGTATTTCCGGCTGCAATGCTATTCAAATGGGGATTCATTTTTTTCGAATCCTGAGAAAACTAATAAGTATTTTTGAAAAATTTAAACGCAGAATAAAAGATTACGTTATTAGCGAGGGCCGAAAGTCCCTGAGAACTTCTATAATGTTTATTTTAATAAGTTACGGGGGTGAAAAACTAAGAGAAAATTTAGTGTGATTTTTAATTTTAAATATATCATTAAAAATAAACTTTTTATTTATTCTAAGGGACTTTCGGCCCTCGGTAATAATTTAGTCTTTCATTCTGCGTTTAAATTTTTCAAAAATATTTATTGGTTTTTTCAGGATTCGAAAAAAATGAACAAAATGCCGTGGCAATATCTTCCAAATTTATCTTTGTCTTACAACGCACTCAGCCGAATATATTATTGTCAGCATATATTGTCAGTCAGACACTGACAATCAGTGACAATTTTAAATATTTGACATTGCATCGGGAATATGTTGAGTTATTGATTAAATATTATTGATATATTGGGACCGTGCAAGTTCGGCAAAGCGACCTCTATTTCTACGCTCTGTACTTTTATTCGCACTTTTAATTATATTGGCCAATTATATTAGTCCTGGTTGCTGGATAATTGTCAAGACCATAGTCCAAAAAAATAATAAGAAGAAAAAATAAGATGCAGGTTATGTTTAGCAAACGTAAAAAATTGTATGTAGTAAATAAAATCAGTTATTAAAATGCAGTACTGCAAGCAAAATACAATTAATTAAATTTACCTTTATATAATAATTGCATATCATATCAATATTGTGGAGCAATATATAATTTTTCTGCGTCAATGACAGAAGGTATGAAATATACGTCAATTTGACAATTTCAATTGACAATATGAATTATTTAAGATAGTTGCAATATTTCTACGCGACTCGCGCACGGTCGTTTCTCGTTTCCCTTTTCAAGTACTTGCACACCGCGAATAGTGTATTTGATAAATAATTGATTTAAGACGTGAACTTAATAAAAAGGTATTTATTGTGTATTATTTGTGGAAGATCCAAGCAGAGAATACATCAGGATAATATATTCTGTGATCCAAGTATTTTGTTGTTAAAGATGTTTAAAATTGTAAGCGTTCCATAACAATATATTATTAAAAAATCATTTTAACACTTTTCCTCTTTTCTCGATTGAGTCTTTGTTGTACAAATAGATTATTACAATCACTGAATACATAGTTAGTGAAAAAATTATCACATTTATTAACTGAATTAATAATTTGCAATTATAAAAATAACACTTATTCAAGAACATTCAAAACCCATCTCTTTAAATTAATGATGACATTTTCAAGTAGAATGACATTCTAGTAATGTTTACATATCCATACCAGTGTGAATTTTACTACACGTAATTTGCCGTGTAAAGACAGAAAAAATAGGGATACACGTAAAATATTTGCGAATTATGAACCCATAGCCTTAAATTAAATGTTCAAACTGTCACGAGGCTGGTGGGTGGCTGCTTTAATATTGAATTTAAGGAAAAAACAATATTTATTTGCCAAATAAACATTTTTTCCTGTTTTCTGATAGCAGTAAAATGTATTTTGAATTAAATAAATTACACACATTCTTCTTTTTATGTAAATAAATTTAATTAAAAAAAGTTTTTTTTTGACACCCTGTATAAATAAATATGTTAATGTTTATATTACTGAATAGAGAATTGAATTACCTTTCAAATGAGCTATCACACGATCCCTATTTTCATTTAAAAAAATAATCGATGACGTCATCACGCCCAGATGGGTGACGTCACTAGTATAATATATATGTCAAAAAGTCGTAATTTAAAAATAAAAATCGACCTCTTTAAGGATTTTTTTCCAAAATCGTCCATTCTGGAGAAAATGAATTTATTCCAACCTTTACGTGCTCACTGTATAAAAGAATTAGCAAACTTCTTAATGGTCTACTTTTTCTTCATAAAGATTTAAAAAACTTAAACTTTTTAAAAAAAAATTAGATTGCAAAATTATTCTGCAAAATCTATCAGGTCGATTTTAATGAAAGGACATCGCACACATCTTATGGAAAATATAATGTCACTCAAATTCAATAAAACTTATACGAATAGATTCGTTTTAAAGTAACGGTCAAATCTTATCATTGCGCCAACTCTTAATTACGTATAATTACGGCGCAAATTGCAATTAAAGTTTATCGAAATCACATTTTTTGAGTCAGTAAAAGTGTCAGTTACCATCACTATTGCTCTGGGTGCTATTCAAAAGAGCTTTAAAAAAATAATCGATGACGTTATCACGCCCAGATGATTGACGTCACTAGTATAATATATATGTCAAAAAGTCGTAATTTAAAAATAAAAATCGACCTCTTTAAGGATTTTTTTCCAAAATCGTCCATTCTCGAGAAAATGAATTTATTCCAACCTTTACGTGCTCACTGTATAAAAAAATTAGCAAACTTCTTAATGGTCTACTTTTTCTTCATAAAGATTTAAAAAACTTCAACTTTTAAAAAAAAAATTAGATTGCAAAATTATTCTGCAAAATCTATCAGGTCGATTTTAATGAAAGGACATCGCACACATCTTATGGAAAATATAATGTCACTCAAATTCAATAAAACTTATACGAATAGATTCGTTTTAAAGTAACGGTCAAATCTTATCATTGCGCCAACTCTTAATTACGTATAATTACGGCGCAAATTGCAATTAAAGTTTATCGAAATCACATTTTTTGAGTCAGTAAAAGTGTCAGTTACCATCACTATTGCTCTGGGTGCTATTCAAAAGAGCTTAAAACTAGTGAAACTAATCCGCTGATTTATGGAGTACCGACAATTTGGGTGTTTTAAAATATTTTTTCTCTCTCTAACTTATGCACGTACCCATTTGATTTCAGATTTATTTATATCAATTTCTGCTCTTATTGAAAATATAGAGTTGGCGCAATGATAAGATTTGACCGTTAATTTAAAACGAATCTATTCGTATAAATTTTATTGAATTTGAGTGACATTATATTTTCCATAAGATGTGTGCGATGTCCTTTGGTGAACAATTTAATTATTTTAAAATCCATAAGGAAAAATTTCCTGTAGCTGGCTGTATACCATTAATTACAAAAATTGAAGAAAAAGATCTTCTGTGTAAAAGGTATATTTATTTAAACCCCAATAAAGGGCTACATTAAAAACAACGTTTTCGCTCTAAAGAGAGCATCATCAGCTTGCTTAGAACACTGATGATGCTCTCTTTAGAGCGAAAACGTTCTGTTTTTAATGTAGCCCTTTATTGGGGTTTAAATAAATATACTTTTAACAGAAGACCTTTTTCTTCAATTTTTGTAATTTAATTATTTTGTAAGAATTTTCTAAGCGAATTACGAAAGTTCTAGGTACAACCAAAGTGGTTGAAAAACATTGAATAAAAACAGCCTTATTTTGCCCCCTTATTTTGTATTTATTGCTATTTTGCAGAAAGGGTAATAATTTAAGACATTTTTTACCAGTCGTTTATCATACAAAATTCAATTATCATTATTTTATTTCCCTATGACTTTGTTCCAAAATGAATCGTTTTAAAGTTATAAGCAAAGAAAGTAGAAAAAAATGGATGTTTTTCGAAATTTTTAAATATTTTAATTTTTGTGTTATTGTTCCGGGCATATTTGAGAAGGAGCATAAGTCAATTATTATTGTTAAAGTTGTCACCTAACTTTGTCCGCAAAAATCCGAATGCCACCTCGCACATCCAAAAATAGACGTTTTTTTTTCACATATCCGTCCTGGTCTAATTGGCATTTTTCCGTATTGTAGTTGTTTTCATTTTGTTTATTATTGATAGTAAAAACTATCCCTACGAAACTTCCACTGATGAGAACGCTATGGTTAATTACATAATTATTAGTTATTTGTTAAATGCCTCTGAACCATCTGCAAACAGGATACTATCATCCGTATATAGGAAATTGATTATTCTCATAAATATCCAATTGGCTACTTTCTATTTTTAATTTTATACTTCATAGTCATAACTTCTCCAAATAGATTAGTATAGTATAGTTGATCCAAAAGATGGCATAACCCAGACATCCAAAGTGAAAGATATCCTTCAACACCAAATTGTTCTATTTGGTCCACACAATGTCCAGAAAAAAGTCACACCATTTTGAGCGTCGGGTTTGGGGGGGAGAGGCGGGAGAAATCGGTAAATTCGTAGTTTTTTAAGTTTTTCGCCAATATTTCTAAAACTATGCGGTTTAGCATGAACAACCTTCTATACAAAATTGTTCTACATTAAAATTGAAATAAAAAAGGGCCTATGCATAATCTTTCCAAAATGAATGGTTCCAAAGTTACGGAGGTAGTATAGTATAACTGGTCCAAAAAAAGGCCCAACTCAAACATCCAAAGTAAAAGTTTTCCTCCAACACCAAAATGTTCTATATGGTCCACATATTGTTCAGTAAAAAGTTACACCATTTTGAGCGTCCGGTTTGGGAGGGAGATGTAAGAGAAGCCGGTAAATTAGTAGTTTTTTTTACGTTTTTCTTCAATATTTCTAAAAATATGCTTTAGCGTAAACAATGTTATATAAAAAAATGTTCTACATGAAATTTAAAACAACAAATGTTCCATACATAATTGTTATAAAATCAACGGTTCCAGAGTTACGGAGGGTGAAAAGTCGAGGTTTACGATACTTTTTATATTTTTTGGGCAATATTTATGATATAACTATACCAAAAACCCAGACATACAAAGTGAAAGTTATCCACCAACACCAAATTATTCTATACGGTCCACATAATGTTCAGAAAAAAGTCACACCATTTTGAGCGTCGGGTTTGGGTGGGGGGGAGAGGGGGAGAAATCGGTAAATATAAAAAGTGTCTAAAACCTCCATTTTCACCCTCCGTAACTTTGGAACCGTTGATTTTATAACAATTATGTATAGAACCTTTTTTGTTTTAAATTTTATGTAAAACATTTTTCTATAGAGCATTCCTTACGCTAAAGCATAGTTTTAGAAATATTGACGAAGAACTTAAAAAAACTACTAATTTACCGACTTCTCCCCCATCTCCCCCCCAAACCGAACGCTCAAAATGGTGTAACTTTTTACTGAACAATATGTGGACCATATAGAACAATTTGGAGTTGAAGGAAAACTTTTACTTTGGATGTCTGGGTTAGGCCTTTTTTGGACCAATTATACTATACTACCTCCGTAACTTTGGAACCGTTAATTTTAGAAGGATTATGCATAGGGCCTTTTTTATTTCAAATTTAATGTAGAACAATTTTGTATAGAAGGTTGTTCATGCTAAACCGCTTAGTTTTAGAAATATTGACGAAAAACCTAAAAAACTACGAATTTGCAGATTTCTCCCCCCTCTCCCCCAAACCCGACGCTCAAAATGGTGTGACTTTTTTCTGAACATTATATGTGGACCATATAGAACAATTTGGTGTTGGAGGATAACTTTCACTTTGGATGTCTGGGTTTGGGTCTAACTATACCATACTAGATGTTCAGAGTAAAAATTGAATAATTGACTCAAGCACATCTTTGTGAAGTTCTGTTGTTTGGATGTTGAATTTTTCATAAAACTTAATTATCCACTTTATAAGAATGCCTTTGGTTGCTAATGTACATTTTCCAGAATAATCAGAACTTCAATGCCTGTTTTTTTGTTTTTTTGATCAGTTTTTTGTGGTTTACTTTGTCCAGTTTCCAATCCAGTAATGTAGACTTTGTAAGATCCTCTGAAACTGCTTTCTTGTGGCATACTTAAGGTACATATTGTATTTAGGTGGGATTAAATCGCAAGTAAATGTAATGAAGATTACTATACTGTTCAAATCAATTGGGACAAACATGTTTTTCTGGTCTGAGTTAGTATGTGATTAACCTTTACTATAATTTACTCGTTTGACTGGTTTTAGAGAATCATTAGTTCAGTTTTGAGCTTTCTGTGTCACAGCTGGTTGTTATATTTTGTTCCCTGTAATAGGTGTTATTTCTGCTTCTTCAAAGGTGGATGTTACTAATGGGAAGCTTGCTTAAGTAATTGCTCTTAATGAACATGTCTATTACTAGCTACATTTTAAGTATAATTCAAGATTCTAGAACATCGTCTCCAAAAAAAGAAAAATGTGCGCAAACAGAAAACAACTTAAAGAACAGCTGATAAAATTCTAATGAGAAATAGCAAACTAAATGCAAGAAAAACAAGCACTGGACTTATATGGTATTTGGCAACTTTCTGTACAACTACACTATATCCCTTTGTATCAGTGGCATCAATGCCAATAGACTACATTGCATTATAAAATTATCTTAAGAGGAAACAGTAGCGATCAACAGGTAGCGAAAACGCGTTCCAAGATTGCGGCTCTAATTTTGAATATTTTTCGAGATATTTGGCACACGTATTCGTAATATAATAAAGAATGGCGGTACAGAGCCCAATTTGAAAAATATATTAATATGTGGAAATTACTCTGTAATTAAATACAATATTAAAAAAAGAGCCTGTACCGCCATTAAGAAGAACAAAAATAGTATATTAAGTATGGAGAACGGTAAGGGTTTTATACCGATCGAAGACAATTGCTTGGAGGAGGAGCGGAGCGACGACTCCAATTATTGTTTGAGATCGGTTACCCTTAACGTTCGACATGCTTATAACGTTTTTTGCACGATTGATACCATTATAAATGATACAATTAAACATTTCCGTCATATTGACTAGTTTCATTCATTTTATCAAGATAGATACTTTGGTTGTTAGGTAGTAACTAGGGTGCATAACAACAATGGAGAATTGAGTTTTTATTTAGTTGTCAATAATTTTAAGTACAATTTTGATTATTATAAATTAAAATATGAGTGAAAGTGAATTTGAAGAAATTGAACGGGCTTAGGAAGAAGGGTGTTCCGCAATTATTCCCGAAAAATCCAAAATCCGTTATCAAAATACCTACCAAAGTTTTAAAAAATGGTGCGAAGGCAAGAATTTAAGAATCGAAGAAAAGACTCTATTGGCATATTTCGTTCAAAGACATATGCAGTTGAAAGCTCCTGGAAGCCTCTGGGCAGAATATTCAATGATTAAATCCACCGTTTTTCTTTATGATGGCATTGATATTTCCAAGTTTTCAACTTTGATCGCGTATTTGAAGAGAAAAAATGTTGGCTATAGGCCTAAGAAGTTTCAATATTAATAAATAATTCGTTAGTTTTCTTTATTCTTTCAAAAAATAAATTAAAATTAAGAGATTTTTTAACTCGACGGTAAGTGAATTACTTACCGTTGAGTTGGAGTACTTACCGTCGAGTTGGATTACTTACCGTCGAGTTGCTAGTAAATGTCTCCTACTGACGTAAAATCTGTCACGGTAAACAGTCAAAAATGGTCAATCGTGCAAAAAATACACTTTCTTCAAATAAACTTTTTTATCCGATGCCTAGATTTTGTGTCATTTTGGAACTACTAATGAAATAAAAAATTTTAGTAGTTCCAAAATGACACAAAATCTAGGCATCGGATAAAAACGTTTATTTGAAGAAAGTGTATTTTTTGTTCTTCTTAATGGCGGTAGAGGCTCGTTTTTTTAATATTGTATTAATTACAGAGTAATTTCCACATATTAATATATTTTTCAAATTGGGCTCTGTACCGCCATTCTTTATTATATTACAAATACGTGTGCCAAATATCTCAAAAAAATATTCAAAATTACAGCCGCAATCTTGGAACGCGTTTTTGCTACCTGTTGATCGCTACTGTTTCCAATGTCCATAAACTCAAAGCACTGATTTCGTAAATAAATCCTACACGTTTTCAAACCATACAACAAGAACAACCAGAATTTTCAACGCAAGGAAGAAATAATTAAATGCTATTAGATAATACTATTTTCGTTTTCTTGTATCTTGTACCTATGCTACTGAAATATTAACCTCCCTAAGGAAAGAGTTAATTTCCTGTAGTCGGCTGTGTACTATAATATTATGACAAACGTTGTTATTAAAATCTTTTATAAAATATATATTTATTTAAGAAAACCCTTTTGGTCTAAACCACAGAACGTTTTTATATACCAATTAAATACATGAGTGAAAACCCTTTAAATGATATGAATTTGATATTAGATTACATGGTTGCTGATAATTTTATAGGATGTTAAAATTTTGAGTAGATTCACGTCATGGCTACGTAAAGGCTATAGCGGGATAAGATGGTGAAATCTGCACTCGGCTGGATTCTTAGTTGGGATTGGGCAATCGAAAGTACATAATTCAAAAACCCCCTAACCAAATTTTTAGCTCCCTATGTGACCCCAGGTGTCCCCTATCGAAAAAAATGTGTTTTTTCGAAAAACATTTTTTTGGAGCGATCTTTTGCTTTAAAAAATGTGAAAAAAAAATGAGTGTACATTATTATACCCAAAATCACACTGATTTTTTTCAGATTTTTTGGATCAAAATTGACGCCAGAAAAATTTTTTGAATTTTTCAAAAAATTTTTAGGTTATGTAGGTAATTTTTGGCTAGCTCCGACAAAATTTTTTTTAGTGTATTTTTTTCCGTTTTTTTTAATGGTAGGGATAGTTTGGCCATTTTCTCGCCGGAAATTGCTCAAAATTCGAAAAAACCCATTTTTTTGGTCCCCCCCTCATATTTTTAGTGTTTACTGAGCCATCTTTTCTTTAAAAAATCTGAAAAAAATTATGAACATATGCCCAAAAATATACTGGTTTTTTTTTCAGATTTTTTGGATCAAAATTGAAAATTTTTAAATTTTTCAAAAAATTTTTAGGTAATGTAGGCAATATTTGGCGAGCTCCGACATAATTTTTTTTAGTGTATTTTTTTCCGTTCTTTTGAATGGCTGGGATAGTTTTGCCATTTTCTCGCCGGAAATTGCTCGAAATTCGAAAAAACCAATTTTTTGGTTCCCCCCTCATATTTTTAGTGTTTACTGAGCGATTTTTTCTTTAAAAATCTGAAAAAAGTTATGAACATACATTGATGCCCAAAAATATATTGGTTTTTTTTCAGATTTTTTGGATCAAAATTGAAAAATTTTGAATTTTTCAAAAAATTTTTAGGTTATGTAGGTAATTTTTGGCGAGCTCCGACATAATTTTTTTTAGTGTATTTTTTCCGTTCTTTTGAATGGCTGGGATAGTTTTGCCATTTTCTCGCCGGAAATTGCTCAAAATTCGAAAAAAACCCATTTTTTTGGTTCCCTCCCTCATATTTTTAGTGTTTACTGAGCGATCTGTTCTTTAAAAAATCTGAAAAAAATTATGAACATACATTGATGCCCAAAAATATACTGTATATAGTATTATTGTATTATTATTCTATCTATGTATATTATGGATTGAAAATATAAATATGTAGATATTCACATACTAGACAAGGCGAAAACGGCGGGTTCGAAGGGAAAAATATTCCCATGAGATTTTTTTGCATAATCACATTCGTGAGACATCCCAGAATAAGGTTCAAGAAGTCGCCCACGTGAAAAGTGGGCCAATTTTTTTTAACATTTTTTTTAATCATATTGCAAGAACCAATATTTTTGGCCCGAACAATTTTTTTTAAATTTTTTGGACTATTCTGGACAAAAAAGATCTGTTATAATTTTTCTCTAAAGTTGATCGTTTTCGACTTATAAGCAATTTAAAATTGAAAAAAACGAAAAATGCCGATTTTCAAGGCTTAATAACTCGGTTAAAAGTTATTATTATGAAAGTCAATATATGACTAAATCAAAGTTTAAAGCCCCTCCTACAAGATCCTGAAAAAATGTTTGTCATTATTTTATTACTAACCTGTTATTTTTAAGTAATAATAATAAGCGCCATGCACGTGTGCGACGTCTGTAAATGCTGAGTGCAAGAGAGAAGCCATTCCAGCAGTCCAATAATTATGCATCTTACTCGCACTCACATTTACAACCGCGTCAATACGATCTAACCGCTCATTTTTATTAATTAAAAATAGCAGCTTAGTAATAAATTAATGACACAGATTTCTTCAGGATCATGTAGCGGAGACTTTAAACTTTGATTTCTCACTTTCTGACTTTAATAATAATAATTTTTAACCGAGTTATTGTCTTAAAAATGGCCATTTTCGCGTTTTTCAAATTTTAAATTGCTTATAACTCGAAAAAGATCAACTTCAGAGAAAAATTATGAGACCTTTTTTGTCCAGAATGGTCCAAAAAACCTAAAAAAAATTAGTTCGGTCCAAAAATATTGATTTTTGCAATTTGATTAAAAAAAATTGTTAAAAAAAATTGGCCCACTTTTCACGTGGGCGACTTCTTGATCCTTATTCTGGGATGTCTCATGAATGTGATTATGCAAAAATATCTCATGGGAATTTTTTTCCCAACGAACCCGCCGTTTCCGCCTTGTCTATACTTATTTAGTAAGCTACATTTATGGAAATAACTTGATTACGGTGCAAACGTGTTTGCTTATTTAAAATGTAACTTTTAACGAATAATTTTATTTACTTTACACCTTTGAAAAGTAAAATTAATAAAACAAATAAAGTTGAAAATAAACGTTTGCCTATAACTGTATGGCATATTTCATGCTGTGAAAACGTTTTTAATAATTACTTATTACTTATTAATTACTTATAATTACTTATTAATAACATTAATAATGTCTATATATATTTAAATATTTTTAATATTGATATATTTTTTAAAATAGGTATTCTAGCGTATCAAAAAATTAACTTTCAATTACCTAACTTAATTAATAAATACGCAAAAGGTAATATTAATATGGTAGTTTCAATTGAGAAATCGGAAAACACAACTAAGACGAAGAAATATCTATGAATTGATCTATACATAATGTAATTAAGGTAGCCATGTACCTATAGTTAAGGGTTAAGGTTGTCTACTAGAGACATAGGAAAAATATCAACAAAGGGAGTTTGTCGTATTTTATGCATATTCTCTTCTCAAAATGGCTACCTTCTCTTCTCAAAAAACCTGATCACGCTATTCAAAATAACGGAAAATCGTTATTTATTGACATCAAAAATCGTTATTTATTGACATGCAATTGAGTTTATGTGCACACATAGGGGGACACAAAGAAATGGCTCTTTTCGAATTGTGAGGAAGTCCCGGAGAGAAAATGGCAAATCTAACCCAGTTATTCAAAAGAACGAAAAAAAAAATACACAAATTATTTCGAAGTCTGTCAAAAATGGCTTACATAACCGATTTTTTTTGAAAAATTCAAAAAATTTCCCTGGGTAAAATTTTAATCCAAAAAACCTAAAAAAAATCAGTATGTTTTTGGGCATACAATGTATGTTCATAATTTTTTTCAGATTATTTTAAGAAAATATAGCTCAGTAAACAATAAAAATATGAGGGGGGTAAACCAAATGGGTTTTTTTCGAATTTTGAGCAATTTCCGGCGAGAAAATGGCAAAACTATCCAAGCCATTCAAAAGAACGGAAAAAAATACACTAAAAAAATTATATCGGAGCTAGCCAAAAATTACCCTAAAAATTTTTTTAAAAATTCAATAATTTTTTCTTGCCTCAATTTTGATCCAAAAAAGCTGAAAAAAAAAGTATGTTTTTGGGCATCAATGTATGTTCATAATTTTTTTCAGATTTTTTAAAGAACAGATCGCTCAGTAAACACTAAAAATATGAGGGGGGAAGCAAAAAAATGGATTTTTTCGAATTTTGAGCAATTTCCGGCGAGAAAATGGCAAAACTATCCAGCCATTCAAAAGAACGAAAAAATATACACTAAAAAAAATTATTTCGGAGCTAGCCAAAAATTACCTACATAATCTAAAAATTTTTTGAAAAATTCAAAATTTTTCAATTTTGATCCAAAAAATCTGAAAAAAAGACAGTACATATAGTTTTGGGCATCAATGTATGTTCATAATTTTTTTCAGATTTTTTAAAGAAAAGATGGCTCAGTAAACACTAAAAATATGAGGGGGGGAACCAATAAAATGGGTTTTTTCGAATTTTGATCAATTTCCGGCGAGAAAATGGCAAAACTATCCCAGCCATTCTAAATAATGGAAAAATATACACTAAAAAAATTATTTCGGAGCTAGCCAAAAATTACCTACATAACTTAAAAATTTTTTGAAAAATTCAAAATTTTTTAAATTTTGATCCAAAAAATCTGAAAAAAAAATCCAGTATATTTTTGGGCATCAATGTATGTTCATAAGTTTTTTCAGATTTTTTAAAGAAAAAATCGCTCAGTAAACACTAAAAATATGAGGGGGGAACCAAAAAATTGGTTTTTTCGAATTTTGAGCAATTTCCGGCGAGAAAATGGCAAAACTATCCCAGCCATTCAAAAGAACGGAAAAAAATACACTAAAAAAAATTATGTCGGAGCTCGCCAAATATTACCTACATAACCTAAAAATTTTTTGAAAAATTCAAAATTTTGATCCAAAAAATCTGAAAAAAAATCCAGTATATTTTTGGGCATCAATGTATGTTCATAATTTTTTTCAGATTTTTTAAAGAAGAGATGGCTCAGTAAACACTAAAAATATGAGGGGGGGGAACCAAAAAAATGGGTTTTTTCGAATTTTGAGCAATTTCCGGCGAGAAAATGGCAAAACTATCCCTGTCATTAAAAAGAACGGAAAAAAATACACTAAAAAAAATTTTGTCGGAGCTAGCCAAAAATTACCTACATAACCTAAAAATTTTTTGAAAAATTCAAAAATTTTTTCTGGCCTCAATTTTGATCCAAAAAATTTGAAAAAAATCAGTGTGATTTTGGGTATAATAATGTACACTCACAATTTTTTTCACATTTTTTAAAGCAAAAGATCGCTCCAAAAAAATGTTTTTCGAAAAACCACATTTTTTTCGATAGGGGACACCTGGGGTCACATAGGGAGCTAAAAATTTGGTTAGGGGGTTTTTGAATTATGTACTTTCGATTGCCCAATCCCAACTAAGAATCCAGCCGAGTGCAGATTTTACCATCTTATCCCGCTATAGCCTTTCCAACAAGAGTTACGGTTAGAGTTGCTACCTAGGGTTTATTTAAAGATTACATCTCACAGTAACTCTTGTTACGTTGAATGAAGTGAATTTTCTTAGTATTTTAACTTCCTATAAAATTATCAGCAACTATGTAATCTAATACTAATTTCTTCTTCTTGTGATGCTGTATCCTCTATTGGAGGTTAGCGACTATACTGGAAAATCTGTCTCTGTCCAATGCGTCTCTAAATTAAAAATCCCGTCCTAATTTAAAAATAAAAATCGACCTATCTCAGGATTTCTCTCCAAATTCGCTCATTCTCGAGATATGAATTTATTCCAACTCTAACGTCCTCACTGTATAAAGTTCTCGGGACTTTGAGAGATCCTTTAACACCCAAGGTGACATCGAACCTTCTCATATTAAGAGGCAACAGTAGCGATCAACAGGTAGCAACAAACGCGGTCCAAGATTGCGGCTGTAATTTTGAATATTTTGTCGAGATATTTGGCACATATATTCGTAATATAATTCGAGTGACGGTACAGAGCCCAATGTGAAAAAAATGTTAGTATGTGGAAATTACTCTATAACTAAATAAAATATTGCAAAAAGGAGCCTGTACCGCCATTAAGAAGAACAAAAAAATAAACTTTCTTCAAATAAACTTTTTTATCCCATGCCTAGATTTTGTGTCATATTGGACCTAGTAAAATTTTTTATATCTAACAAGAAATCGGACATATTAAAACTAAATAACTGATTACGTCAACATAGTGAAAGACACTGTCATTTTGACAAACCTACGTCAGATTTCTGTTCCGTTATCTGCACTCGATACCATTCGTATCGAGTGTTGGTAATCTCTATGCAGATAACAGAACAGAAATCTGACCCAGGTTTGTCAACATGACAGTGACACTTTCTCTATGTTGACTAATCAGCATAGGGATTACGAACACTCGATACGAATCGTATCCGCCATGTTTTACCATAAGGCGCTACGGTAAAATATGGCGGATACGATTCGTATCGAGTGTTCGTAATCCCACCTCAGTTATTTAGTTAAATATGTTCGATTTCTTGTTAGAGATAAAAAATTTTACTAGGTCCAATATGACACAAAATCTAGGCATGGAATAAAAAAGTTTATTTGAAGAAAGTTTATTTTTTTGTTCTTCTTAATGGCGGTACAGACTCCTTTTTGCAATATTTTATTTAGTTATAGAGTAATTTCCACATACTAACATATTTCTCAAATTAGGTTCTGTACCGCCATTCTTTATTATATTACGAATATGTGTGCCAAATATCTCGACAAAATATTCAAAATTACAGCCGCAGTCTTAGACCGCGTTTGTTGCTACCTGAAATTTTAATCAACTATTTTAAATGGGAAATAAGCCACAATTTTACTAAAAAAAATGATTTTATTAACATTTCGACTAAATTTTGTGATTCTTTACTTTAATTATTTATATTTCTATTAATATTTTTCAGAACTGAACAAAAACCCTGTGGAGGGTTTTTCTGCAGGCCTTATAGATGATAATGACATCTACAGATGGGAAGTACTCATAATAGGTCCTCCTGATACATTATAGTAAGTAGCATTAATACAAGTATAATTTTAAGTTATGGTGGTGGGGCGCGCCGAGCACCAATTTTTATTGCAAATTTCCTATTTTGCAATTAAATTAGGTGATTAAACATATCATTTTTGAAGTCCTGGTCTCCCGAGACATCGATTTAAAAAAATATATCAAAATCGCCTATTCACTTTTTTTCAGATCTACCCTCTCCACCTTAACTTTAAAAAATTCCCTAGGCTCTCCTAATAAACCGATTTCAATTTTTCAAAGTAGGGGAGCGGGGGGCTAGTTGTAACAATTTTCATAAAATCAAATATATCTTGACAGCGATTTTCCCAATTATCACTAATTAAACACTAAACGCTAGTTTAACTCTTTCTGAATAAAATTGAACTGAATAAAAGTTAAAAAGCCTGATATTTTTTAATCAACTAGCATTTTACCAAAAAAGTGCATTGTTACAACTTACCCCGCGTTGTGGGCTAGTTGTAACATCTATTGGGGCAGGTTGTAACAGTACGAAAATTCGAATTTTTTGGTATATTTCGAAGAACATACCAACGTTGGTCCTGTTGAAAGATGTTACTCCACTTAATAACGTGGCGTCCGTTGTTCTTAAATATAAATGTAGATTTCTACGCATAAAATTTTGGACCCAATCTGGACCAACTATATAATTTTGATACCAAAAAGA
Organism: Diabrotica virgifera virgifera; assembly: GCF_917563875.1. NCBI lineage: Eukaryota > Metazoa > Arthropoda > Insecta > Coleoptera > Chrysomelidae > Diabrotica > Diabrotica virgifera. The sequence goes on along the minus strand of NC_065445.1, from coordinate 198,198,225 downwards.
AGGAAGTTGCTTAGCACTGAGTTTCACGGCACATTGGTAAAGCAGTTTTCGCGTCTTCATGGGAATTAGTCCAAAATATATTTCGGCGCACTTCAGAATATACGAAGCCATTTTACTTTCTTCTTCGGCTGTAAAAACTATCCCTGGTTTAGTATAACTCACTTGTAGACTCTTATCTTATTGTTTTTCTTTTTTTTATATATCGGTATAAAGATACATGACACAGTCCGTGATGTTTTACTTGCTTGCCTTATGCTGCATTGATGATCTAAAACTTCCGCTGAAGCTAACTCGTAGGCTTCACTTCCTGGTTTTGAGTTTCCCTTTCTGATTTTCTTTTATATTGCCTCATTCTGGAAGAAAAAAACTAAATAATACGTTTTTATATTGTAGATAATAAATTTAGTAAGATTCAATGCAATTTGTAACACGTTACAACAAGACCCAACGTTTTGTTACAACATACCCCGTAGCACACTTTTGTATATTTATTAAAATAACTGTAAAAATATCTTCCTAATCGTAAAATCGTTAAGCAACATCAAAGTATAACTAAATTTAGAAAAGAAATGAACACGGAAAGTTTAATTTCCTTTAAAACAATATCGATAACCAAAATTTTATCAGTGTTAAATTTTATATTACCTCATCCAAATGAAGCACGTGCACAAAACTAAACTAAACTTTTACTATTTGCAACTATCGGAGGATGGCTGGCGAGAGGGTGTCATTTGAAGGGCGATAAGAGAATAAAATTGAAAGAGCTAAATTAGTTAAAAACATCCAAATAACCTATGAAAAAGCCCTGTTACAACAAGCCCCTTGTTCCCCTAAATGTGGAAGCTTTTCTTTATACAGGGTGTCCCGAAAAGATGGGTCATAAATTATACCACATATTCTGGGGTCAAAAATAGGTTGATTGAACCTCAGTTACCTATATACAATAGCGCACACAAAAAAGTTACAGCCCTTTGAAGTTACAAAATGAAAATCAATTCTTTTTTAATATATCGAAAACTCTTAGAGATTTTTCATTGAAAATGGACATGTGGCATTCTTATGGCAGCAGCATCTTAAATAAAAATTAAAGTGAAATTTGTGTACCCCATAAAAAATTTATGGGGGTTTTGTTCCCTTAAAGCCCCCAAACTTTTGTGTACGTTCCAATTTAATTATTAGTGTGGCACCATTAGTTAAACACACTGTGTTTAAAACATTTTTGCCTTTTAGGACTTTTTCGATAAGCTAGTGTTTTCGAGATAGATATTTTGAATATTTATCGAATCCACCACATATTTGTATATGGTTAAGTACGATTATAGAGACCTGTTAATAGTCTGAAAATGTATTTTTATAATTTACATTTTTAGGTATATTTTGAAAAAGAAGCCACATCTCGATAAAAGGTGACTTATCAAAAAAAGACTAAGAGGCAAAAAAGTTAAACACTGTGTTTAACTAACGGTACCACAATAATAGTTTAATTGGAACGTACACAAACATTTGAGGGGTTTAAAGGAACAAAACTCCCATAAAATTTTTATGTAAATATATTAAAAAGAAGCCACATCTCGATAAAAACTCGCTTATCGAAAAAATACTAAGAGGAAAAAAGGTTTAAAAACGTTGTGTTTAACTAATGTTACCACAATAATGAATTAATTGGAACGTACACAAACGTTTGAGTGGGTTTAAGGGATCAAAACCCCCATAAAATTATTATGGAGTGGACAAATCTCACTGTAACTTTGTTTTAAGATAATTCTGTCATAAGAATGATACTTATCCTTTTTCAATAAAAAATCTTTAATAGTTGGATTTTAATTTTGGATATATTGAAAAAAATCTATTTTCATTTTGTAACTTCAAAGGGCTGTAACTTTTTTTATGAGCACATTTGTACTAAGGTAAGGTAGGTTCAATCGAACTATTTTTGGCTCCAGAATGTGTGGTATAATTTATGACCAATCTTTTCGGGACACCCTGTATAAAAATGTTCGACCACTTAAAGTGCTTATTTTGGTCCCAGCATAATTTTGCAAATTTGCAATTTTTTTGCGGACCCTGGATTGCTGGATGAAACTTATCACATGTTTGACATAGTCTAGAGTTCTTATAGACGGGATATGAAGAAGGCTGTAAGTTATGTATATAGGGCCGAAAAAATTTTATAGGAGGATACTCCCATTTTTTTCACTTTTTTCCCAATTTATTTTGTTATTTTTTAAAATAAATTAACATTAAATTTTCAATTTCTATCTAGTCAAATATGTAAAATTGAAAAGCGAAACTTTTGCCTTCTATATTTTTTTGTTGGAGCAATATCTCTGGGTTATAGACGAAAATATAGGCGCAAAAAGCAAAAATAATCGATTTTTTTGAGATTTTGTTACATAAAAAATTAAGCACGAGGTTTTTTGCTAGTGGTACATATTTATGTAATATCGTCATTATTCATACAAGATACATCCTGAAGTAATTTAAGGCAAAAAGTAGACTCCAATGGAAATTGTCCAATTCAAAAGAGATCCCACATGGACTACTTATATCTTAATTCAATTTAAATAATTGTTTTTTAAAAAGTTCGAACTTTAGATCCGAAGAACTAAAGACTTTTACCAGAAGTTCTGGTAAAACAACCTGAATTTGTGTTTTCTAAAGCAAACGAAAGATGAATTAGAAGAAGCCTATGGGAAATCTAAAATTGCATTTCACTACCTGTTTATTCATCTAGATAAAAATTCCAACGAATCTTTGGTTCCCTGTACTCAGGTAGGAGTAATACTAATAGAAAATGACAATGAAAAACAGCTTATATTTCAATTTGTCGAAATGCAAAATTGCATGTCACTACCTAGATGAATAGACAGGTATTGACATTTGTACGTAGATGAATAGACATATTACAGACGATAGAACGAGTTTAGAATTATAACTATTTAGGGACAAACATTAGTGAAACAAACGATTATACCAAAGAAATCCGAATTAGAATAGAAAAGGCTAGAAGTGCATTCACTAATATGAAACAAATATTATGTAGTAGAGACCTCAGCCTAAATCTTAGAAAGCGAGTACTAAAATGTTATGTATTTTCTGTTCTTTTGTATGCTGTAGAGACATGGACTCTCAGTAAACAATGCCTCAATAGATTGGAAGCATTTGAGATGTGGACGTATCGAAGAATGCTGAGAATCTCCTGGACAGACAGAATAACCAATGAGGAAGTACTAAGGAGAATACAGAACAGCAGAGAGATACTGGATTCCGTCAAAATAAGAAAACTTCAATACTTGGGTCATATAACACGTGGTGACAGATATGAACTCCTAAAATTAATTATGCAGGGAAAGATTCAAGGAAGGCGCAGCATAGGTAGGAGAAAAATGTCCTGGCTGAGAAATCTCAGAATGGTTTGGATGCAGCTCAACTGAACTCTTTCGGGCTGTAGGGTCAAAAGTGAGAGTAGCAATGATGATTGCCAACCTTCGTCGAGGAGATGGCACGTAAAGAAGAAGAATAGACATATAGTGAAATCAAATTTTAGATTTCCCCTACTCTTCTTCTAATTCATTGTTCGTTTACTTTGCAAGTATTGGAAAGCACGAATTCAGGTTGATTTACCAGAATTTGATCCCAGTAGAAGTCTTTAGTTCTTGGGATCTAAAGCTTCAAACTTTTTAAGTAGATGTCACTACATCCACTGAATCGAATTATTATTTGTTTTAATTCGGCATTGGGTGACTGCTTATTTTTCTTTCCTTTAAGAGCAGACCATAGAGGCTCTCTGATGATCCCTAAAAAGGGTGAAACGTACATAAGAGGATGGTGGTCATCTCTGACGAATTGAAATATAAGCTGTCTTTCATTTTCATTGTTTTTTAGTCGCTAACGAAGCGCTTATAACAGGGCGGGTGCTCATTTGTACCGGGTGTCCCAATAAGAATGACCCTCGGCCATATCTCAGGAACTGTTTATAGTACAGCTTTGAGAAAAAAATATTTATAACAAAAGTTGCCTCGGGAAAACCTGGAAAATATTTTTATAATTGTAGGTCCACCGCTAGAGGGCGTAATTGAATATCAAAAATTAAAAAAAAAATCAAAATTTTACAAAATTTACGTAATGAAAGGGCACTGGAAATCCAATCATCGTATTCTTCATAAAATTCTGTGCATATTTGATTTCACAAGCTTAAGTGTACCTTTGCAAATAAGAGGTGGGGGTGAGTGGGAACCTTCTTATAAAAAAATGGCTGTAAGTCCGGTTCTGCTAAATCGAATTTTGCATACTTGGTGTTGTTGAAACAGCTCTTTTTCGTCAATGTAAGAGTCTTATTTTCGAAATAGCCTAATAAGTAATCTGCCAGCTAGTAGACGTTATTTAATTATTTTTGGAAATCTAGTTTTCTTTGGAGAATATTAAATACAAGTATGCATTTTTAATCCTGCATTACAAAATTAGACCAAATTAGCAACAGAATACCGAAAACCGCATGTCGATATCTTTTTTCCATCTCGAGATATTATCTTAAGAAACGTGTAAATTTTAAACAACTGTTAATGTCACTGATAAACGAAGTTAAGAAAAAGTAGTGTGCTATGGAAAAAACAAAGAAACATTTTCTAGATGTAAACGTATATAATTAATTAAAACAACAACAAGACAAACAACACTATAAAATATAAAAAAGAAATAAAAGCAACTACATACTTAGTGACGAGCTAAATGTTCAAATTGTTGCCCATCATTTTCGATGCAAGCATTTACTCTTTCAAGAGTAGGTTGAACAGCAGTCTCAATTTCTGCTTTCGCAATGCTTTGAATGGCGTTTCGTATTTTCTAGATCATGTTTTCTCGACTAGTGCGCCTAGCGGCAAAAACAAGGTCTTTAATCCGTCCCCATAAATAAAAGTGTAAAACAGATAAATCTGTTGCTATTCAATCTACTCTTGAAAGAGTAAATGCTTGCATCGAAAATGATGGGCAACAATTGGAACATTTAGGCAGTCACTAAGTACTAAGTAAGTATTCTCCTTCTCATAGGCATCTTTCAGTGCGTCACAGTTTTTCGATTTCTTTCTAACACATTAAGTTGTAAGTGACAGAAAAAAGGTACGTCCGTGATTAAAATAATTTATAACATTTATTCTAGTTGTTGATAGATGGCGCTATAATCGAACAAAAAATTATTTATGTATTATCTATACTATTCTATACGACTATAATCTGTACAATTTATAAAACTATTCAAATAAAAAAAAACATACCTTTCTATAAATGAAATAAACACAATTGATTTGTTTGTATACCAAATTAAGATTACGATTCTGACAACTGCCAGTTTTAATTAAAATGTCATGCTATGATATGATTCTCTACATTCTTAAAATCATATATTACATAATTAATGAGACACTGAAAGACTGAGAACTTTAAATCATAGTCGTATAGATATGTAATAGGTAAATAATCAGTAAATCGATAAACCTAATTTTTTTTTCGATTATAGCGCCATCTATCAACTACTGGAATAACTGTTATACATGTATGTATATGTGCGTATACATGTGTGTATACATGTATGTATATCACGGACGTGCCTTTTTTCTGTCACTTGCGTCACACTGAAAAAAGCCTCCGAGAAGAACCATAGTTGCTTTTATTTCTTTGTTATATTATTTTATAGTGTTGTTTGTCTTATTGTTGTTTTAATTAATTATATACGTTTACATTTGGAAAATGTTTATTTGTTTTTTCCATAGCACACTACTTTTCCTTTACCTCGTTTACCGGTGACAGTAACAGTTGTTTAATATTTACACATTTCTTAAGATAGAAAAAAGGTATCGACATGCGGTTTTCGGTATTCGTTGCTAATTTGGTCTAATTTTGTAATATAGAATTAAAAATGCATACTTGTATTTATTATTTTCCAAAGAAAACTAGATTTCTGAAAATAATTAAATAACACCTCATAGCTTGCATATTACTTATTAGGATATTTCGAAAATAAGACTCTTACATTGACGAAAAAGAGCTGTTTTCAACAAGACCAAGTATGCAAAATTCGATTTAGCAGAACCGGACTTACAGCCATTTTTTCATAAGAAGGTTCCCACTCACCCCCCACCTCTTATTTGCAAAGGTAGACTTAAAATTGTGAAATCAAATATGCGCAGAATTCTATGAAGAATATTATGATTGGATTTCCAGTGCCCTTTCATTAGGTAAGTTTTGTAAAATTTTGATTTTTAAATTTTCGATATTCAATTACGCCCTCTAGCGGTGGACCTAGAATTATGAAAATAATTTCCAGGATTTTCCCGAGGCAACTTTTGTTATACATTTTTTTCTCAAAGCTGTACTATAAACGGTTCCTGAAATATGGCCGAGAGCCATTCTTATGGGGACACCCGGTACAATGGAAATTCAAACTAGGAATAACTTGTGCCATAAATCTTATTTGTTTCTCTTGCACACGCGGCAGCCCGTCCTGTCTTAAGCGCTTCATTAACAATTAAAAACATTGCTTTAGAATAAAACAAAACAAAAATTCTTATCTTATATTTTTTTACTGTATGCTTTTTCGTTAACATTTTCAATTTATTTACAGTGAGGGAGGTTTTTTCAAATGTCATCTTTATTTTCCGAAGGAATACCCACTTAGGCCACCAAAAATGAAATTTGTAACAGAAATTTGGCATCCTAATAGTAAGTAACACGTTTTTAACTTTATATAATCATTATCAAACTGAAGTTATTTAAAAATTGAAGAAAAATCTTCTGCGTAAAAGGTATATTTATTTTAAAACCCCCAAAAAAGGGCTACAGATACAAAACAGAACGTTATCGCTCCAAAGAGAGCATCATCAGTGCTCTTTGCCTAAAATAAGTATAACCATAATTAGTAAAGACAAAGGTAAAATTTTTTGAAAGTTGACCAAGATAAAAAAGTTAGGTTATACTCACAAGCTCGACATGCTAAACCACCGAAAATACATGGGTTAAAACCCCTAAAATGTCGACTAAAAGTCTTACATTAAAATGTTATAAGGTGGAGTGGGGTAAGATCGTAAACGGGGCAAGTTCGTACTAGCTCTAAATCTATCATAAGATACATTTAATTGTACAAATTAATAAGTAGAAATCTGTACTAGATTAGTATGAACTGATTGACATAGATGTCTCTCACTCAGAAGTAATTCTGCCACTATTTTGCCATTTATAAAATCTGAGTACATGAGTAGTAGATATCTAACCTAGAGCTGTTGAAGAAAGTGCCGGTATTTTACAGCAAATTTTGTGTCTTGTGCATTTATTTTTGGTAAGTATTAAGAACATTGCTTAAAGTTTACGTTAAAGAAATAAATCCTTTCGATGATTTGAAATTTACTGGGAAAAATCACTACTCTGGGCTTGCACCGCAAATATTAGTGCACGGGGCAAGTTCGGAGCATATAGCGGGTTAAGACCGGACTTGTGCTTTTTCCAGTCAATTTTAAAGATTTTTTTGTACTTTTTATGGTTTCTTGCTCAAATTCTTTATTTATAACCTTTTTTAGATAAAAATGGTTAGACATTATATATTAGAAAAACGAAGATTGTAATCAGCAGAAACAATTAAAGGAGCATTGATAGAAATTCGGACAGGCACATAAATGCCATGCAAAAAACCATTCTTTATATTTAAATGTATAAATTTTAAACTAAGCAACTTATTTTAATCTGGCAAAAAGCATTTCATAAATGACGGATTAGTAATTCCGATTTTGTCCCATAACATATGAAGATAAATTTTATTGAGTTTTAAATAGCTGTTTACGAACTTGCCGCATTTATGGGGCAAGTTCGGAATAGTTACTGTTTTTTCTAATTTTTTATAAAAGTTCTAATTTCCAATGTAAATTGGTGTTTTGTGGCAATGCGAATTATAGCGTATTAATGGTAATTCACGTTGATACCAAGAAAATGTTAAATATTTGAAATATAATTTACACAAATATTATTAAAGTCAAACTTAACGAAAACCGATCCGAACTTACCCCACTCCACCTTATGCTAAATCCTGACGATGGATGAAATTAATAAGGATACCCTAAGGCATTATTTGACTTTCCACGACGCACGTGGGTTGTTGAGTCGAATTCTCTGTCTTCACATAGCGAAAGGTGAAAGCCAACTGAAGTACAGGTGTAAAAGCATTTCTGACTTATGACAGAACGAGAAAGACAATGCGACTTGAAGCTTTGTGAATTGATATACAGGGTGTCCCGGAAAATAGTGCGTTCCTTAAAGGTGTGGGTAGAATGCACCATTTAAAAGAAAACTTTCTTATAAATTTTTTTTCTAAAGTCATCTGTTGCCCCAAAAAATTAAAATAATGTATTTTACTAAAATTTACATTTGGCAACACGGAAGTTTTATTTATTTTGACACAGCTTAGATAAAAATATACAAATTGTAAACACAAACAGTCATATCATAATCACCTGTAACCCCAGAATAGGTACATCCTATTGTTGTGATATTGTCATGATTTCGATAGCGAGTATCATGATATTATGTTAATTACGTTTAGTGCAAGATTTACAGCAAGGCTATTTACCTCCAAGTTCCAAGTAAAATAAAATCTTCAGAGAACCCGAATTTCTGTGTAAAGTGTTATGTGCAGATAAAGTTGATTTTTACGAATGGTGTGTTTAACTTTCGTGGTTGACAAAAGTATGAATTTGTGGGCTGGGAATATTTTTTATAATCATCTAATTGAACCATTCGAACTTCCCAGAAGATTGAATGGAGAAATGCAGGTACTCAAATGTTTGCAACATGTTCTATCGATGCTTCTTGAAGACGTAGCTTTATTGTAATAAAAAATTTTTATGTAAGTTAAAACACTATACAAACCTTATTTATTAGATATTTAATAAACACAAATATTATGCTGTTTTTCTATTACTGTTATCAGTATTTTATCAATGTATGCCTATGATCGATGATTCATGATAGTTGAGTTACAGTAAAATTATTTTAGCACAGAAGGAACGCAGCGCTGCCGGCTGTATTTGCTTTTCTGTGGACATTAATCAAATGCATTAAAATTAATAAATTATTTTTTTGAAAACGGTTGACTTAACAAAAAAAATTTATTAGACTTTTTTGCTCTAAATGGTGCACTTAGCCCATACCTTGAAGGAACGCACTATTTTCCGGGACACCCTGTATAGTTAGGTACACTAGTTTTAAAAATTATTTGTAGTAAAATTCAATAATAACAACAAACATCTTGGGATTAAAAGTATTACATATTAAGCTAACATGAATAATATAAGGAGTGAAAGTAAAGTTATTTAAAACTACACACACCGGCAAAATTAGCCGAACACCTTAAAAATGGGACATGTTTGATGTCTGGAGTTTCCTAAACCAGTGGTCCGATTTGAGTGATTCTTTTAGTATGTTATAGCCTTATTATTTGAAAATATCGTTGTGATACTATTGTTGCTAGACAGGTAAATATCATTTTATACCGGGTGTACCAATCATACTGTGTTTTTTCTTAAAGTTTGGAACAGCCTGTGGAATATTCTAGCATATGTAAAATATTAAAATTAAAACTCGATTGTAGAGTTAGGCTTTCTTAACATTTACCTTTTCAATTTATTTACTTATGTGGGATAATAAAAAAATTATGTGCGTTAACAACTATCCACGTTTTCCAAGGGGAGGAAAGTATTCTAAATTTGCAGTTACTCGAGCGTTATGGGGACCTATTGGATTGTGAAGAGTACGTGCTAAAACCAGAAAAAGGTTAAGTTAAGTTTTCCATATGGTGGGGGACTATTCATTTTTTAATTTAATTTTCTATTCGAAACAATCGTTTTTTTCCGATTATAGCGCGATCTATCCATAATTCGAAAAAATGTGTCGAATAAAAGTTGCTTATTTTTACGTAAAGAATCCAAATCTGCAATAAAAATTGGGGGCTCCAATTTAAGATTTTAAATTAAATCCCCCACCCCCACGTCCGTGGGGCTCGTGTTTGGTGCCATTCGATAGATTTTTCAAAAATATTGAATACATGTATTTTGCAGTTTTTCGATCTGATGTTCACTTTTTGTCGATGTTTTATATAAAATTTGTAAAAAAAACATTCAAAAATAAATACTGAATATTACAATGCATGTGCGCTCAGCGTTTGACATTAAAACCCCCCTCGAAGCTAGTTCAGCTGAAATCCACGGGAGGTCGTCATCGTAACATCGCTTACACCGCTTAGTAATTTATTTATTTAATACATCTATTGAATTACTTTAGGCTTGTTTATTAAACTAAGCAGATAATGATGGTAGGGGAGCCCAAGCGGGGATTTTTGCAGTTACTCGAGCGCGTCAGATTATCACATGGGGAGAAACCTTGTACCCTGTAAATGTACCTATTATATTGGTTCTTAACACCGAAGAATTCATTAAGGAGGACCCAAAAAAAATCTATTCTTAGAAAAGCTCGAAATCGTCAGATTAAGTACATGCAAAATAGTGTATATTTCAAAAATCTGACGATTTGTGCAGGGCGTAAGAAAATGAGTGAGTCACAAAGTTTCACAAAAAAGCGAATATTTCGCAAAATAAACGTCAGATCGAAAAACTAAAAAATACGTGGGGGTTTCAATATTTTTCAAAAATCTATCGAATAATACTAAACACGTCACTCCACGGAGAAGGGTGGGGGGTAATTTAAAAATTTTAAATACGATATTTCGCGAAATGAACATCAGATCATAAAACTGTAAAGTACATGTATTCAATATTTTTCAAAAATCCTGCGAGTTCCTTTAAAATCTTAAATAGGAGCCCCCAATTTTTATTGCAGATTTGGATTCTTGACGTAAAGATAAACACCTTTTATTTGCAACATTTTTTCCAATTATGGATAGATGGCGCTATAATCGGAAAAAAGATTGGTGGAAATGGAAAATTAAATTAAAAAATGGAGAGTCCCACACTTTATGGAAAACTTAACTTTTTTTGGTTTTAGCACCCACTCTTCACAATCCAATAGGTCCTCATAACTGCAAATTTAGCATAATTCCCTCCCTTACTATGAGGATTTATTGATGAAAAACATGGCTAGTTGTTAAAGCCTATAACTTTTTTATTTTCCAACATAAGCAAAAGCCTAAGGCTATAATTAAGTTTTAATTAAAATATTTTATATATGCCAGAAAATTCCACAGGGTGTTCCAAACTTAAAAAAAAAGCACAGTATGATTGTTACACCCGGTATAAAATGATATTTACCTGTCTAGCAACAATATTATTACACCGATATTCTTGAATAATAAGGCTATAACATACTAAAAGAATCACTCAAATCGGACAACAGGTTTAGGAAATTCGAGACATCAAACATGTCCCATTTTTAAGGTGTTCGGCTAATTTTGCCGGTGTGTGTGTATTTAAAACTAACCCTGCTGACAATTATTAGTTTTAAATAACTTTACTTTCACTCCTTACATTGTTCATGTTAGCTTAATATGGAATACTTTTAATCCCAAGATGTTTGTTGTTATTATTAAATTTTACTACAAATAATTTTTAAAACTAGTGGCTAGTGTACCTAACTATATATTAATTCACAAAACTTCAAGTTGCATTGTTTTTCTCGTTCTGTCATCAGTCAGAAATGCTTTTACACCTGTACTTCGGTTGGCTTTCACCTTTCTCTATGTGAAGACAGAGAATTCGACTCAACAACCCACGTGCGTCGTGGAAAGTCAAATAATGCCTTAGGGTATCCTTATTAATTTCATCCATCGTCAGGATTTAGCATATAACATTCTAATGTAAGACTTTTAGTCGACATTTTAAGGGTTTTAACCCATGTATTTTCGGTGGCTTAGCATGTAGAGCTTGTGAGTATAACCTAACTTTTTTATCTTGGTCAACTTTTAGAAATTTTTACCTTTGTCTTCACTAATTATGGTTATACTTATTTTAGGCAAAGAACACTGATGATGCTCTCTTTAGAGCGAAAACGTTCTGTTTTGTATTTGTAGCCCTTTTTTGGGGGTTTTAAAATAAGTATACCTTTTACGCAGAAGATTTTTCTTCAATTTTTGTAATTAATGGTATACAGGAAATTGTTCGTTATGGAATTGAACTTATATAATTATTTATGAATGAAGTTATATAATTTATATGAATATGAAGTTATATAATAGTACGGGAAGTAGCGTTTTGTGTTTTCTTAGGAATACATTTTATTTATAGCAGTTGAATAGTATCATTGATTATAGACACGGATATAGACTCCGTGTCTATAATCAATGATAGTATTCGATAAGGTACGTTTTTACTGAACGTCTGTTGCGATCATCGTTTACCGATCGTCGCTGACCGATGATCGCTAAGCGATGATTGCACTAGAGTGTTTTTACTGAAGAATTGATTAGTGAGTTGTCCGTTGTCTAGTGTACAAGTGGTTTTATTGCAGCGATTAGTAATATGCAATAAAAATATGCAATATTTAAAAGAAGACAAGAAGAACGATACTTCAAAATTTTAACAAGCAACATTTATTAGCGGACGATTTTCAAGTTTTCACAGTTCTTCCGATTGAATGAACTTCAGTTTGATTTTGTGTTAAATTTAGTAAAACAGAATACACACGCCACGATACTCCGTCCCAAACCCTTTTTTCAGTGCGTCACAGATTATCGAATTCTCTCTAACGCATTACAGTTGGAAGCGACAGAAAAAAACGTACCTCTGTGATTATTATACATTGAACTTAGAAAATTATTCCTTGACGGGTATTTGCAGATTAAATCGGATTTATACTTATAAATGTATAATTGCTTGGCGATTACAATACTCTAAACTCAAAATAGATAACCAATCAATGAGGCGAGTAAGATAATTTGACACACAAATAATCGATCATATGGTAAAATGACAATTGTAATTTCTAGGTTAGAAATTTGTCGCTATATAATAGACGCTAGCGGCTCCAGCGACGGACGCTTTGGTCAAAACTGCTCCTTAACAAACCACACAAGCAGTATATCACGATCATCGCTCAACGATGATCGCAATAGACGCTCCTGTAGTCAGCAAAATGGGCGTCAGTAGCTGCACCTTCGGTGAAGTTAGAGGTGACAGCATCTGAAAGTTGTATAAAAATGTTTGTCTTAATAGTCCAGTCGGGATGGCATTTGACATTGCATGGCGAGTTACCCCAAATTTTATTACTTTAACCTTTAGGAAGTCAATAGTAGTGTAAATTTAAAATCGTGGCTGAATTCCGCCGTTGCTTCAGCCGCCATATTGATTTTAAAGGAGAACTGTTTCTACCTTACATCGCCATTTTGAATTTTTCGACAAGGATGATACTGAAATTATTACAAATGCGATTTCCCACAATTTCTTTTTTACAAATTTTTTCGTGCGGTCAATATTTTCCGAGTTACTCTTTTGTTTATAAATAATATTAAGCGTATAAATTTTCGCAGATTGTCAGTGAATACCTTTATTTTATGATGCAATTATCGATAAGTATGAAGTTTGTATTATTCGAACTAAGCCGTAGCCATTTAAAGAAAAGGTTCGCACGCGGACTTTACTAAGAGTGATCATGGGGTAAGAAGCCTGGACTCAGTCAGATTTTGAGATGGGAATTACAAATTGGAGCGCGCTGAAAAATTTGCAATATCTAATAGTCCTAGTACACGTTTGGCCAACAAGTTGGACCAATGAGTTGGGCCAACGTGTACAGAACCAGACGACGTAACTTCAGGATTGGTGTCCAACGTTGGTCTACAAACCGATTGTTGTCGGTTTTTCATGTACATATCAATGAACCACCAAAGGCCAATGCAGACTGAGCAACTCCACCAAAGTGTAAACACTAATCTTACGAGTCCCAACTTATTAAACTTATTGGTTCAACTCATTGATACACTTAGTTGGCCAAACGTGTACTGGGGCCTTAAGATTCTAAAAAACGTGAAACCTTCATTTTTTTTAGACCGGTGTAACTTGACGAAATAATAACAACGGGATAATTTAAATTTCCCTGGACAATTCACAATTTATTTTTAAAATTTTTTATAATAAATATTTTTTTATAATGTAATTAATTTATTTAAAAAGTTAGTTAATTAAAATAACAGTAAAGTATTAAACTATTCATGTTGTTCTGAAGCTATTTTCTTGTGGCATTTTTACAATTTTAACTATTTAGAATGGGAAATAAGCCACAATATTATTAAAAAATGATTTTTATTAACGTTTCTACGCCCAAATCGGGTGCCGTTGTCAAAATACAAAATATTATTAATATAAACAAAAATGTTGTTGCTTAGTAAAAAAATTCTTCTAATAATTTATTTAATTTGACTCATTTATATCGGCAATTCAGATACATATGATACATTTTAAAGTAGAAGACTTTAAAATGATATTGCCAATATTTATGAGTTGCGTTCCTGGGACGACTTTATTGAAAGATAGTTAATTCGATTACATGAAATCAACCCCAACTCAAGAATATCCGTCACAAAAAAAAAATCATAGCATGTGATCTGTCTTTAAAAAGACAACCACATGCAACGGTGACATTAAAATTCTCGCGTTAGAGATCTCATAGTAAATCACGAGGGAAAAACCAGGAAAAACCTCGTGATACTATCCCGACATCGTAAGTATTTGGTCTTACATTTAATTTACTCTCAAAATTAATACCAAATTCTGACTTTACTATAATTTTGTTTAAATTATAAATAATATCAATAATACATGGGTATATAAGTAATACTAAAATATAAAACATGTACTAACTCGACTATTGACTTACTAATTGTGGTATTTTCTTTCTATTGACTTCCTCTTTCAGTATGGGTATCCACATCCTACTGCATTCCACCGAGGAATTTGCGACACAATTGGTTTCGTTTAGCATAATTAGAGCCGCTTCTTTGATTTTTCTCTTTTTACTATCTAGATAAAAATAGAGAATTTGATAGATCTCAAATATGTCAACACGCATGGGATAATGAACATAGAGTTCAGTGGAGAGATTCAAGTATAGTCCTGAAAGAAACAGATAGTAAAAAGAGAAAAATCAAAGAAGCGGCTCTAATTATGCTAAACGAAACCAATTGTGTCGCAAATTCCTCGGTGGAATGCAGTAGGATGTGGATACCCATACTGAAAGAGGAAGTCAATAGAAAGAAAATACCACAATTAGTAAGTCAATAGTCGAGTTAGTACATATTTTATATTTTAGTATTACTTATATACCCATGTATTATTGACATTATTTATAATTTAAACAAAATTATAGTAAAGTCAGAATTTGGTATTAATTTTGAGAGTAAATTAAATGTAAGACCAATTACTTACGATGTCGGGATAGTATCACGAGGTTTTTCCTGGTTTTTCCCTCGTGATTTACTATGAGATCTCTAACGCGAGAATTTTAATGTCACCGTTGCATGTGGTTGTCTTTTTAAAGACAGATCACATGCTATGATTTTTTTTTTGTGACGGATATTCTTGAGTTGGGGTTGATTTCATGTAATCGAATTAACTATCTTTCAATAAAGTCGTCCCAGGAACGCAACTCATAAATATTGGCAATATCATTTTAAAGTCTTCTACTTTAAAATGTATCATATGTATCTGAATTGCCGATATAAATGAGTCAAATTAAATAAATTATTAGAAGAATTTTTTTACTAAGCAACAACATTTTTGTTTATATTAATAATATTTTGTATTTTGACAACGGCACCCGATTTGGGCGTCGAAACGTTAATAAAAATCATTTTTTAATAATATTGTGGCTTATTTCCCATTCTAAATAGTTAAAAGTTAAACTATTCATATAATGATCAAATACTATTTATAAATAATTAGTTGTATCGTTAATCTGCAACAATGCATACAAATACATTGTTTACTACGGATTTGATGCAGAGGTAAGTAATTTTAAGGTAAGGTAAGGTAAGGTAAGTTTATTAAAATACACTCACGAGCAAAAAAATCGACTCGTGAGGAAATTAAGTTATATTTTTTGAGTACTCTGTTTGGCGTTGTCTATCCACATATATGTAAAATTAGAAGTAAAAAACTTAAAAATATATGTTCCGGAGCAAAAAAACGTGATCTTTTGTATTTGTTTAAAAAAATTGTTTAAACTATTTCTGCCCGAAAATTTCGCCCGGCACCCTTCAGATTTGTGTAAAGGTGACATTTTTGAATAGGGATCCACAAAGAAACCGAGTCAGAAATTTTCCCAGAGGGGAGCGATCTCACCACATGGACTAAAATATGTACTGCTCCAAATAAAATAAACTTTATTTTTTCAAGAAAATTATGAACGCATGCATACTATTAAAAAAATGGCGGAGGTTCTTAAAAAATCTTTATAATCTGAATTACAAAAAAGCGAGTATTGTTAACTAAAAAAAAAAGAATGTGTGTGTACTTTGTACGCACGTGAGAAGTTATACTTCTATTATATGATATAAACGAAATTAATATACTTTTTATTTATATTTTGTTTAAATATTAAACTAATTTATACTTACTACTTCTCAAATATTTTTATTAGAACAGTGCCAAAAATTAAAATAATAAAAGAATAAAACACACACAAACACATTAAACAAGCCACAAATGATGTCTGAACATTAATTGTCGAAATTTTTTTTAACTAAATACGTATTTTCTGAAAATACAATTATATAATAAATATACTTACAATCATAAAATGTATTAAAAAAAACAAAAAAGAAAGTTTCTATTGGGACTCGAACCAGCGCTGATAAGAGCGGTTGGTATTGGAATTCATTCGCCTTCTCCGCTTAGCCATGGACACTATGTGTCATTATTTACGAAGATCGACTAACTAAACGGATTAAACTTGTGATATTTTGATATTTTGAAAATTGATCAAATTATTTTAATTTTGAATTGAAATGATTTAGAATTGAAAAAATACAACAAAACATAGAGTAAAAAATCAATATATTAGGTGAATATTGATAGAAATTTTGATGGTAATCAAATTATATAAATAAAAGTATTACATACTATGTATTTTGGCAGATCAAATAGGTAGGTTTATACTCATGATACATTAACAATTATTACGTACCTGTTGCTTTTAAAAACTATTTAAAAGTCACTACAATATTATAAACTTTTTTGTTTCTGTCCTCACAACAATAAAACTAATATATTATACATTTGTTTACCTTTACCTTTACCTCCAAACCACAGCTGCCATATCGGATAATTTTTGACATGTCATTTGAACATCCAATCAGAACAAAGTTATAATGCGCATGCGCCGGGCTGATAGGTTTTAACATATAAAAAAATCACCCTCTATCGCCGGTAAAGAAGTATAACTTCAAAATAGTAAAACAATGTTGAAAAGTTGAAAGTACTTGAAAGTAGAACAATTGGATGAACTTGCTGCCATTCTAATATTGAAAGGATACTGAATGGGCTGCTTTTAACTATAAAAGCGCAAAAACTTTACGTCAACGTAGCTGAAAGACTAAACCATACTAAAACTGCAGCAGTTGAGAGGAGGCACAATTACACACCACTTGAAGGTACACAGATGGTGTTCGAAGGAATCTTTTATAAAATAAGTTTTACAACAAATATATTTTCAGCGATGCATGGCATCTTCTTCTTCTTTAGCCCATTTCTATCCAACTTTGGACATAGGCCTTCCCCAAATCTTTCCATTTCCGTCTGTCCTTGGCTTTTCAAATGAGTTCCTGCAGCTTTTACAATATCGTCCTTCCATCGCATCTGAGGTCTTCCTCTTCTTCCTGTCCATGGTATCCAGTTTTGTATTTCAGCATTCCATCTTTATCTTCCTGTCTCGCATTGTGGCCCGCAAATCTCCATTTTAACCCTGTTATAATAATATCGCACCTTGAAAACAAAAGTGACATTATCCCAAAATCTAGATATTTCAGTATGACCGTTTAAAGTTTTTCGAACAGTTCTGTAATGGATGTTGAACTAAAATAACCGAATTAAATACTATAATTAATGTTATTTAACAGTTTGATTAAAGTACAGTTAGTTTCTACCGTAGAAGGCAAGTTAATAATGCAACTACTAATTTAGAAAAAAATCTTTAAATAAAATTCCTTATAGTGCCACTTTTGTTTTACATAAAAGTTCTAATTATTAGAATAAAAAGTCAAGTTAATATTTACCTTAATGATAAAAAAAGAGAAAAATAAAACTAAATTGTGTCATATTACAAAGAAAAATCGTTTATTTGGTAAAAGCAAACAAACTATTAATAATACTTAATGAAACTTAACATTTTAAATTTACGTGAAAACCGGCACTAAAGAAAAAATGTCACTTTTTTTACTTACAACGACGTGCTTCTCCCTCAACAATCCGCCGGAAACCGATAGAGTGCCACTTTTTAAATTACCACTTTGACAAAACACCTAAAATTCAAAAGCGACACTAGCGACTTACAGGAAAAACTATGCGAGCTATTAGAACAGGAGTCTCTGCAATAGGAGCGTTTAGTCAAAAGTAATGCAGATGTCGCTATAACTAAAAATTTATGTTTTCAGTATAGTGCCACTTTTGTTTTCAAGGTGCGATATGTTCAGTGACATTTTTTACTTTTGTTTTCTCTCTTATCCATTTGTTTGTTTTTCTGTCTTGTAGTTTTTTTCCCAACATGGATCTTTCCATTTTTCTCTGAGTTATTTCTATTTTGTTTATGTTGGTCTTTGTTAATGTTCATGTTTCTGAACCATACATCAGAACGGGAAGGATGCACTGGTCAATACACGGGTTTTTAGGTACTGTTGTATCTTTGAGCTTTTTAGTATCCATCTTAACTTTCAAAACGCTGCCCACGCCAATCGGATGCATGGTATACCGCATGTCAACGGTTAAAGGTTAAAGATAAGATTTCTGACGAATGTACTAATAGCTCCTGCCATAAATACCTATACACTACCCATTCATTCTTCTTTCCCATCCGAGCGTGGAACCGGGAATGGAAAAGTGGATAAAATTCATCACTTATGACATTAAAAAAACATTTAGAATAAATAATTGTTAATATAAATATTTTAAATGATTTTTTAACATTACAGTTGATAAGAATGGTGATGTATGTATTTCAATATTGCACGAACCTGGAGATGATAAATTTGGTTATGAAAAAGCCTCGGAACGGTGGTTACCAGTACATACAGTAGAAACTATTTTAATATCAGTTATTTCAATGTTAGCCGATCCTAATGATGAATCACCTGCCAATGTTGATGCTGCGGTAAGTAAAACTTCTCCACTATTTTTATAATTTTTAACACATAACTTGAGAATCATATCTTGCGTTTTTTATGCAGTTTATGTAGCACGAAATAGATAATTTAGTGTACGAATGGTTGTTAATGCAGCTACACAACCACTTTTTTATTTTGTTTGGTAATACATAATGAATAGAATCGTGAGCACTTAGTACATAACTATTTTTCAAAATTTCGTAATACTTTGCTGCTTTAACCCATTAGCGCCCACTGCACTCATTTAAGTACAGCTGCTATTTTGACATACTAATGCCATTATACAATAAAATAGTTGCAATTCTTCGTAATTACAGGAAACTATATACCCCTAAAGGATCGTTTAAACACAGCGATAAATCAAACAACTTATCAAGGTCAATCGAGTTGTTGCAACTTATCATTGTGTGTAAACGGTGCATCGCACAACTTATCAAAGTTGGAGTTGGGTTGAAGGTGGTATCGCATTGAATCGCAGCGTCTAAACAGCGTTTCAACTTGTCATCACAACTAGTTGCTGTGACTTGTCGTTGTGTTTAAACGACGCTTAAGACGACAATCTTAACAGATTTCATTGAATGATTCAGCTGGTTGGTTAGTTTTGATTTATTGTTTATGAAGTCAACACGTACTTTTTTTATTGACATCAACTTCGTAAATTTACAATATGTTTCTCTCGTTTACTTCATTTTGTCATCAAATGGTTTACGTTAGTTTGTAACAGGGGTGGCCAAGCTCATTGATATTCCGAGCCATTTTTCAAAATTTAAAATTTTTCGCGAGCCGCAATTAAACAATTATTTAAAAAGTGTAAAAAAGGTATGTATTTAATTTTTCCTGTCACATTATCTTTTCCATCTTTTTCCAGGACGACCTACTGATCTTCTACGGTCTCTCAAGAAACACTGCCTTTAACACTCTGTCTTCGCCTTATCTTACCACATGACCTGCCCATCTTATCTTAACTTTTATAAATGTTCGACGATGTTTTCAGTATCATACATACACAGTCACCAGAAAATACCATTTTATAAATGCAATAAACCAATTCTGCTTTGCGACAGCTTCTCCACTCTCCTGTCAATTCATCTCTTTGACGGCCAAATATCATTCTAAGAACTTTCGTTTCAAATACGAACAGCTTATTTATTTCCCGCTGATGTAGAATCCATGTTTAACTTCCATATGTAACAACTGGGCGAATAATTTGCATCTACAGTCTTAATTTAGATTGTATTTTTAGAAGCTTAGATCTTAATAATGATGACAGGGAAGTTAAAGCTTTATTCCACGCAGCTATCCTTGCTGAGACCTCTTTTCATATGTGGTTGTCATCTGTGATTATCGCCCCTAGATAATTAAACTCTTTTACTACTTCGCAGTTGTGGTCATTAATAGTTATGTTGTGCCTAACTCTTGGTCTTGGAGATTTTTGGTTACTACTTTTTTGTAGCATGTATTTCATCCTCTCTATCCTCTCTTCACAGGCCCAGACTACCTGTTTCTTCCTCGAGTTGTGAAAACACCTCTCTCTAGTTTTGAATCCTAGATTTGCAAATATCCCTGTCAGCTCAGATGATATTTTTTTACTTATTACATATTTTAAGGCCCAATTGAATAGCAACAATGATAAGGGGTCTCCTTGTCTAATTTAATATATTTTGAAATACAAAATTAAAAGTAATTCAGGCATATTTATTGAGAGCCACAAATTATTCTTCAAAGAGCCACATGCGGCTCGCGAGCCACAGTTTGGCCACCCCTGAGTTTGTAATAAATTTAGTAAAGGGGTTAAGTGATTAATTTTTCAGAATTTTAATTATAACGTGATTTATTTGTTGTTAAATTTAGGTGTACTCATATGAGCACAATGGGTGCATGGGAATATTTTTGATATTTTACAATTTTGGTACAGATAGGGCATCTGTAGATGATTTTGAGAGTATTAGTGTTCGAAATTTCTATGAAAAGAAATACGAAGGTTTTCCTTCAGCATTAAAAGATATTTGTGCTTCTAATTCGCGGTCTGAGGTGGATATTGGTATTATCATTCCAGACCAGATATGCTAACCCATGAGGAAGACATTGAGGATGATAACCTTATGAAGGCAGTATGACACTACCTAAAGACGTAGGAGAAATTGAGGTTCATTGCTCTTCGTATGCAGACTTAGAAGATGTACCTTTGACACTGCGGTTAAAAAGATTACGAGAACAAAAGTGTTAGGCCCACAATGGACAAAAACTTGTACAACTTGGTGGGGGCGTAGGATATTTCGACACCAAGCAGGTAGCTTTTTTTTTAGGCCGGTTTTTATCTTACAGGAATATTCGACACCAAATAAATATAGTTGCGGCATAAATAAAATACCATAATTAATTAATGTTTTTATTTATTTTATTAAACATAATATACATTTTATTTCTTTAAAACGGTAATAATATCTGAATATAACTACTAATAGTAATGTTTATACATTTTACAGTCAATATATTTATATTTTACATGTATACAAAAATTTATTAACTATTATGGGAATGATACGATATAGCTTTAATAAAATCTAACCTACTTATGTATTTGTTGGAATCGTAGCTATCTTTTTCTCCAAAATTGCCAATTTAGCGTTAACGATAGTATCTACTATTTATTTTGACACGTGGATTACATTTAAATGGACAAGTGTCCACTTAAAACTTTTCAATAAACATAAAAACAAAAGGATACGTTGAGTAAAAAGAAGAATTAACCTCGAATGGAAGGGTTCACAGGCATTCGTTGTCCTCGTAATAGACCTGGATTCTGATTAGACCATAACTGTGGTGGAAATAGGTTACCTATCCATTATGTAATTTTCCGGTCTGCACATATATCAAGTGTTTAGGTTTATATGACATGAAATCATTCATAAACAAAGCATTCTTCAACTTTGTTAAGTTAAATCAAATGTATGCCTGAACAATTTTGCAATTTCTGAATTTGAATTCTTATATTCTTGTACCAAACCCAAAGATTGATTTTTTTTAAACATCATTTTCTTTGCGTCAGTTTTGATGTAGGTAAGTGAAAACGGCATCCGCGAATTTTTACAGTGGGTCACATACCCAATACAGCACAATGAATGATTTTTTCAAAATCCACAAATATTTCAGTTGACTCTGAATTTTTGTATGTCATCGACAATTTGTCCTTTAACAAGGAACATAATGTCCATTTTTAAGCCATATAGGTATAGCCTATAGTAAATAATTGGAGAAAAAATTTGGTACTGTATGAAAATGTACTATCCATATATGTACAAACAAAACGTCAAACAAGAAATAAAATACAACTGAATAATATTAGTGTAAATTTGGGCAGACTGCAATTGCGCGCAGCGGTCAGGGTTCTCAACAGGGTGTCTAAGCCAATGGTGCAATTGCGCGCACGTCTTTAAAAAGGTATGCTGTGATTGCGCGCAAAGTCGTAAATTATAGTAAACGGAAGTTTTATTTACTTCTTATTCGTTTTGAAGGGACATTTTGCTAATTTTAAAAAATTAAGATAATAACAAATGAATACTACATTGAAATAGTTGTGATAAAAAAAACTAAATAGTGTTTCTTTTATAATTAATATTTGTTGTATTAAATAATGTACATATGTAGACATTTAATTTGAACATGCCTTATAACATATAGTTTTAACAAATGCTATTCTGGATATTTCTTTATTTTTAAATTTCTCTATCAAATTTGTTACATATTTTAATGTTACATCTGACCTTGATTTTCAGATTTTCATTTCCATCGTGGTTGTGCTCGTTCAAACTTTCTAAGAGAATAGTTTCGTTGTGATCCACTCTAATAGATGCTTTACACAATTTGTTCGTAATTAAAAAATTAATATATTATATATATTATATATTATACAGTACAATTTTCAAAGGAGGAAGACCTAACCCTTCGGTCCAAACCTAACTTTCGGGTATTAGAGTGTAGAGTACCCCAGGAGGTATTTGACCGCTGCGCGCAATCACAATATACCGTTTTTACCTGCCTTAATCCTTCCGTTGCGCGCAATCACAGCAACCCTCTTAAAGGTAAATTTCAGTACCCCAGGAGGTATTTGACCGCTGCGCGCAATCACAACCCACCCGTAAATTTAGATGCAAGTGATAATAAATATTGAGAAACCCCAAGTAATTACCCAGCTAACTGCTTTACCGCGCGGTGTCGAAATTTCCTGTAATAAAATTTGACCCTTCGATTACCTCAGGTACAAACACAATTTGGTGTCGAAAGTTGCCCGCCGCTTGGTGGAACATCACGGTGGAATGACCGGTTTGAAATCGTTAAACATTAATTACAAGACTTAAATGAAGTTTATTTAGGTTGTAATGTCAAATCAATGTTTATGAAATGTAGACCTTCCGGAGATATTCTGCCTACCGTTAACAAACATGAAGGATGGCACTTTCCAAAAAAACTTATGAAACAATTATTAAGGTGTGCTCAGTGTCATCAAAGAGCCAGATGGAGTAGGTGAAAAGTGTGATATAACTCTTTGTATTGATAGTGACTGTTTTAAAAAACTTTTCATTTAAATTAATTTTTCTGCTAAAAAAACTTATTGGTCCATTTCCCTGGTATCATTTTTTATTTTATTTTTATATTGGTCTTTACTCCTTTGAGTAACTAGGTCCATTTTCCGTTGAAATTTACCAGCTGAACAGACGGGGTCGTGAATTGTAATTTTTTTAAAAGATGAAGTTTTCGATCCTAATATCATTATTAATAATATTTAAAAAATATTAAAATATTACTAAAAGATTTTTAAATTAAAAACTTATTGGTCCATTTCCTTGGTAACACCTCCAAGGCTTCTAAAATTTGCAAGCCAAATAAATGCTGAAGCGAAGAAGACAAGAGGGAATTCAAAAAACTTACAATTCACGACCCTGTCTGTTCAGCTGGTAAATTCCAACAGAAAATGGACCTAGTTACTCGAAGGAGTAAAGACCATTATAAAAATAAAATAAAAATTTTATTTTTAATTCAGTTGCAATGTGAAGACAAAACAATCTTACTTTTCAATTAGAATACGGAGCGCAGTCTAGTCCTCTGAATCGCGATTTTCGGCTCTTATTGGAGCCTCATCGGAGAGAACGTAGGCTTGTTCTCCATACTCCAATTGATCAGCACCGAGAGCTTTTCCCACCCATTGCAACTGAAGTGAAAATATTAGGTGATTAGCGTCATCTGGCAATTAAAGGATGAAGATCGCGATTCAGAGGACTGGACTGCGCTCCGTATTCTAATTGAAAAGTAAGATTGTTTTGCCTTCGCATTGCAACTGAATTAAAAATAAAATTTTTATTTTATTTTTGTAAATTTTTTGAATTCCCTCTTATCTTCTTCGCTTCAGCATCCATCTGGCTTGAAATTTTTAGAAGCCATGGAGGTGTTACCGGGGAAATGGACCAATAGTTTTCAATTAAAAATCTTTTAGTATATTTTTAATATTCTTCAATATTATTAATGTTTCTATTAGGTTGAAAACTTACTTTGCCTAACATATTTTAATTTCTCTAGTCAGGCTAAGAAGGTGGCAAGTCCGCGAGGTCCCTGCGAAAAAAGTGCTATGTCATGTATAGTACACATAGACTGATGCCATCGCTGTAATTCGTGCACAATTAGTGCATAAATAATAAACAAAAACCAGAGAGTCCTTAACCTTTAAAACCATTTTTCTCGAAACATATTATTTTGACATAGCACCTTCTTTGCCTGTACCCTTCACATGTTTATCGGTTATCTTTCATTACGGGTTCATCAAATTTTTAACTTTTATGAATATCGGAATGAATTTTCAATTTTTTTTTTGTTTACAGAAAGAATGGCGAGAATCATACTCAGAATTTAAACGGAAAGTAGCAAGATGTGTCCGGAAGTCACAAGAACAAGAGGAGTGTTAGGACTGTATTAAATTTGAATTGATAAACAACTAATTATATAAAAACCCATAATTGATTTGATTCCCGGGCTGTTAAAATCTACGTGACTTTTTGTATGTCGTTTCCGTAGTTTTTTATACAACTTAATAATAGTAATATACTTTTTAAACATTCGATAGACTTCAACATGCCGCCGGAATCAAATCACGTGTTTCAACATTTCTTTCTTGTGTTTTTTAAATATAATTTTGCGATCTCAACAACAACTGAGAATTTTTTTTTTAAATTAGGAATCCGAAATAAATTTTTAGTTTAATTTTATTACAATTTGAATAAATGTCACCTTGATTTGAAAATTGATTTGCATTTTTTGTTGTCACGACTGGTCTTGTAAAAAGTTTATGCTCTGCAGAGATTGGTTCCTATTTTAACTGGAAGTATTTAAAGGAAGACGCACAAACATTGTCTGTCTGATCTTTTGAATAAGTTTTCTCATTTACATAGAGAAAGCGAGTTCTCATTTACATTTTATTTTTAATTTTATTATTAATTTAATGCCGGGTTTCACCAACAAATCTTAAGCTCCAGCTTAGTCTAGCTCAGCTGTTAGATAGGGCCGCTTTAAGTCTCACTTACGTTGCACCATAATTCTCGATTCTTATCTAAGCGCGTCGTAACTGAGATGAGGTTTAAGATGCAGTCCACGTGGCAATCCATTGTGGCAAGCTGAAAATTGATCTAAGACTCAATGGTGCAACGCGTGTTTCGTAAGCTGAGTTTAAGACGTTTCTTAAGCTGAAGATCTGTTGGTGCAACCAGGCATAAAATATCTGTGAATTTCACATTAAAAGAGAATCGGTCATTATTATCACTGGAGTACATTATTTCGTTTTGCTTAAAAACCAAAATCTGTGATTCTAAATTCAAAATGACAATATTGATCTGACACAATAAACTGTCCGTTTTCACGATTGCTGTGTATTATTTTCACAACTCAACTACTTAGGTTAGGTTAGGTTCAATATGAGTGGGTGCTTAACCAGCATTCCATATGATCTAAGAAATCTATTGTGGCTTATCCCTTGGTAAAAGTTGTCCTTTTAGCCCAGCCTTTTGACCAAAGTCTATTGTGGCCTTTGGTGACACTTCTACAAAGTTATAGGGATCGAGTTGATAATGCTCAAATGTATTAAGCCTTATCCTATCCAACCCTGGGCAGTAGCACAGAAAGTGTTCCGCCGTATTGTCTTTAGCCTGACAAAAACTGCAATCGTCTCTTTTTGTCGGTCCGATCTTCATGTGCTACTGGAGGTGACAGCAGTGACGGAAACGTCGAGGTTGTGTATGCAGTTAATCGACTCGATCTTTACAAACAGGAAATCTTGTGAACTGCCCTCATAGACTTGCTGGTGGCACTCCTCTGTTATGTGCTTGATAGATTGGACCTCACCGCTGCATGGTGGTGATGATAGCTTACCCCATTTGTGCAACATATACGCACATCGACCAGGTTGAGTTCTGATGTGATGAAGTTCGCACCAGGTCTTACGTGGTAGGTCAAATCCAGGAGGTGTTTCTGTGATGCAAGGTGTGACTGTATTTGGTTGAGCTTCCGAACATTTATGGATTCACTTGGTGATCATGTTGAACCCGGTGGCTGTGGTTGATTCTGCGGTTTGTATTGAAGATTTTCTGGAGCGCAGTCGACTTTTGGTTGCATCTTCCATATAGTTATGAATCGGCAGCGCCGTGTTGCTAAGGATCTTGTTATATTATTCGGTTAGGAGACCGCACGTTTGAGACCAGTTTGTTTGTACCAGTGGTTAGTTTCATCCGTTCCAACCAGTCCATTCAGTTCTTTTGGTTGTGCTTCTTGCAATACCAATGAAAGGTTCGGAGCCTGTGCATGTTTATAGGCATCCAGAGTAAGCTTACTATTATTGCTGATAAATGGTGAAGTAAATTTCTACTTTATTTTTTTATTTGATGTACTGAATAATTTCACCAAATTATGAGATAATATATTACCTAATTTTTTCTAACGGTAGTTTCTGTGAGGGTTAAAATGCCTTATGTTATAGAGATAAATATAAATTTCGGCCTAGTTTTTATCTACAATAAATGGTTCATTGTATAAAACATTGTCCATTGTTGTAAAATATAAAAATTTTCTTTTTTCTCTCTGCTTGCTTTTTGTTTCTTGAGTGATGTTGGTAAATTTTATGTATAAAAGACAAAAAATGTAATAATATTCAAAAGTTCAGAAGATATTTGTGCGTATTTCTTTGTTTTTTTTTTATTTTAAAAAGAATAAAATTCAGTGAATCTATTTAAGCTAATACATTAGTGTTTTTAAGACAAACAATATGTTCAAATAGTAGATGTCAGAAATTTTTTTGATGTTTTGATGGTTACAATCTGAGTCGTGTGGTCCTGAAACTTATTTCTTGTGAATTTTTATATCAACTACTGTATTTTGTTTCCAATTTGTTTGAAATTGTTCCCAAAATACCAATCAAACAAATCATTATTACTCGAAAATAGAAAAAAAATCCTTATAGTTTAATTTTATGGTTTAACTCATCCAGTTTTCTTCATGCCATTATTTTGTTCCATATTTTACTAAAATGAAGATAAAGGAACAATAGTCCTGCTGTAGATCTGTTTAGTTTTATAATTATTGTATACCTAACTTGCAATACCTGACAAAAAAGGTACACCTGTACCTCCATCTACCAGTGAGAAGACAAAAGATTCCTTCGTTCAAGAAAACAATCACCCCTCATACCTCATCTTTCAGGAATTAAGTGCATCAGATTAATTACAAAATTTTCGAGTAAATATCTACTCAACAATATATTTTTCCAGTATTGTAGAATTTTTATCAAGACTTCTTGACTTTCTGTCAATTCAACACATGCCTTTACATCTATGTGTTTATT
Organism: Diabrotica virgifera virgifera; assembly: GCF_917563875.1. NCBI lineage: Eukaryota > Metazoa > Arthropoda > Insecta > Coleoptera > Chrysomelidae > Diabrotica > Diabrotica virgifera. The sequence goes on along the minus strand of NC_065445.1, from coordinate 198,169,993 downwards.
TATACAGGGAAAAATTGTCACCGGTTGACCTGTATAAAACCATAACCTCAAATTAGAACCAAAAGACTACAATTTACATAATTTATGACACTTTAGCTGGGCTTTTGTGTACGTTATGGTGTAACTACTGTAATAGGTGCGTTCGCGGGTACAGTTGACAAATTGTCGTCGACAATTTCTAACCTCACTTAATATAAATAATACCGTTAATAGATATACAAGGTATATTTACTTTTAATTAATATTCATAACCAATTATTAAATTATACCATGTAAATATACCTTGTATATTTATCTATTAACGATATTATTTATATTATTTTAAAGTGCGCATGCGTGTTCTGATAATTTATCCAATTTTCTGACAATTTCAGGTACCCGCGAACGCAACTTATAACATTGTCTTTTTAAAAGCACAATATGTTGAGCAAAAAGTAGGACACTGTATTGCCGATGATGATATTTATTTGATACTTCCATTTGTCCATTATCGTAACTTTTAAGGTTAAGTTGTACTATATAAACTGTGTTAAGCCTTCGAATTGTGGATGAGTAATTAATTTTTTTTCAGAATTTACCAAGCTTCAAGAGAGGTTTTAAATAATCGTAAGACAGTGAAATGTCAAAAAACTTGTAATTGCTCCTAGACATTTAAATTTTACTGTAACGCTGTAGGTATCGTAATTTAAGTAAATTTTATTAAAAAATCTATGTGTTATTTTCTTTTTCTGTTGTTTTGAAATAATTTGAACAAACCTTGTTTGGTCGCTGAAATGTGATGACTGTTTATATTCATGTAGAAACCTTACCATAATCATGACAAATCAGCAGATGAAACATTCAATTGAATATTGAAAATACCCTAATACTCTAATTGATAGTATGGATACCTACAAATACTTAGGAACATGGATAACATCATATAGACCAAACCAAAGAAATTAAGGCACATTGAAATAGCACTTGCACCATTATACTTTTTTAAAAGTTTCTTTGTTGTCGGGATATAAGGTTGGAACTAGGCCTAAGGATTAGGGTACATCGAAAAAGGAGAAAACAAATTTTTTTGCGATGGAAAAGTAATACCTCACAAATGTTGCCCAATCAACTGTTAAGTAATTTGGTAAAATTTTTTCGAAATTGGAAAATATCTTCTGTCCCAAGACAATTAAAAATTTTGAAAAAATGTTAGACGAAAAAATTTTTTATTTCGAAACGAAAATGTAATAGCTCACAAAAGTTGCCTTACACACTTCAGTATTTTAAAAATTAGAAAAATACATTAATATGCAAATTTCTTTTAGAACTTGAATAAATAAATTCGGTTTAAATTGGAAAATATTTTCTGGTTTCACAAGGCAATTAAAAATTTTACTTAAGAAAAGTATACTAAAACATTCTTTTTATAACAAAATAGCCTAAATTATCCGTCTCCCTGACGTCACCCAAGTTTTTTGATACTAAAATAAATATAAAGCAAAGTACAAAATTATGTATACAAATATTACAAAAAAATATGGTAAAAGCATTCTATTCGAAGATGTCTTCCGATTTAGCATTAAAGTGAGGCATAGTTTCTCTGGAATCAATTCGAGTTTTTATAAATCCATACCCTCGAATACGAAATTTGGTATGTGGGATTAGAACAACTTGTTTAAATAACTTTTTCCGAGATCTGTAATGCAAAGGGTAATTTACCGTGTTTTTGCATTCGCAGAGTACGTATGCCGCTTTTAGAATTAAAAAAATTCAGTTGAGTATCTTAATGCAAACCTTCAACCTATATGGACTGCAAAACTTCAAATCTGTATTTATTTTGATATGCATATCTACTTACAGAGATAGAATTGTTAACAAATAAACGACACAAACTTTGGTAATACACTTTTACAATTATACTAACTATTTTTAAAATGATATGATATTATGAATTATGATGATATTATAAAGTGTAAATAAAAAATGGTCAAAAAAATGGGGCCTTAAATTAGATTTTTTTGGCGGATTTTTTTTTGCTACTGCAAATTTGTCTAGCTAGATAATTTACAGTTAGGTATAGCCTCCCCTATTGAAAAAATCACGAGCCGCCACTGTTTCAGGTATATTTGGTGGTTGCCCAAAAATGGGGCGATCCACAGCACATCTTGATTTTATTCCCCATGGTCCTGGTTTATCTATTTTAAAAATCTTTAATTTACAAACACCAATAACAAAGTAAATCATCGCACCAAACATAAGTGAAAATTACACGCACGGACTCACGAAGCGGGACATTTCAAAGGGATTGGGGAGACTGAAAAGACAAATAAAACTTTAAATATCGTTTAAATTTGTAGCTGACAACATTTTAAGTTTTCTTTAAGTGATCTTGGATCGAGTTAGCACATATTTTATTCCAAATAATATAAATTGAAATTTCCATAAAAATCAGATGTTTAATAAAATTCAAGGTCGTTAGGGGGCAGAAAATTCGCTTAAAAAAATTAAAAATACTAATATGCTTAAAAATAACACTACTTTTTCACGCTATTAGTTTATATAATTTTTAACATTTCCAACTTTTATTTTTTCGATGCACCCTACTAAAGATGCTTCGGTGTTACTTGTTCTCTACTCTTCTTTATGACTTGGAAGCGTGGACACTAAAGCAAGTGCATCTGAATAAGTTTGCCGCCTTTGAATTTTGGTGTTAACAGAAGAATCGTGCGAATGTCATGGATTCAGAGTATGTCGAACGTGGAAGTATCTAGAAAGAAAAGAAATGAAGCAAAAATGTGTGTGACTACTTGGACTTTCGTGTAGAATGTTGAATAGTTGCAGTTGTCATCCCATTTCTATTACCCATGGGTTAGTTATAGGTCCATAATTTTTTAAATGTTCTGATGTCTAGATCGTTGTATTTTTTCATGTGTTGGATAGTTGTTTGCAGTTCTTCAAGCGTGAACGGTGTGGCTAGGAAATTTTTCTTCTCGTCAAGAATTCTTGTTATAGTCTCCCAGGTTTTCTTACTTTCAAAGCACAATTTAAGATACATAAAAGAAACAAAAAGTACAACAATATATAGGTACAGAAAAAATGAAGTGATGTGGAAAACAAGTGGTACTGAAAATGACATCGCAATACTAAAAGTTCAGGAAATCAAAATATTTGAGAACAAGTAAAACTAAAATGAAACTGGATGAATGATGAAATATGAAATTCTGTAAAGGACTGACGGAAATTGGAAGAGTGAACGATAAAAACATTGTGGAATACAAATAGTGCTACTAGACCAACCAAAAATAAATGCATGAGTGAATAAATTGAAACATTGCAGCACAGATATGGAGATTCTTATTTAATCTTCATAAAACGACCAAAAAAACTGCAGCGATCTGTAAGCCTAGAAAATCAGGGTATATAGTAAAGTGAAAAACAGCTATAACTTACACGGGAGTGTACAGCTTATATACATATTATACATAGTAGATAGGAGCGGCAGAGGCATTAAGACAGTACAAAAAAGGAGATCTTGAAAAGTTATGCAGAGGAACCAGTTGAAGGTGAAAGAGAGGTATTATTTATTTAATGTAACCTGTAATGCTACATACACTTATCATTCATTAACATTATTTTATTAAATTAGTGAAGTGGAAACGTCAATAAAACCACTAAAGATGGGACAGCTGTAGAGCCAGATAAGTTTCATTTATAATTCCTACAACAAGGAATACTATTGGATGTTTAATAAGATCTATGATACAGTAGCAGGCCGCCCTTACAAAAGTAGACCACCAAGAGAAAGACCACAGATTAGATGGGTAGATGACGTAAAACAATAGCCGGAACAAATTGGAAGTATGTTGCTAAGGATAGAGATCGGTAGAAGGAGTGGGGAAATACCTAGTCTGCAAAGTTTGTATTACTATTGTGGGGTTGAATAATTATTTTAATATATTATTTGTTGAATAAATGCTTTAACGGATTTATTTTGTGATTTATAATAATTTAATAAAACCGGCCGTATAACGTAAATTACAAGCGTGGCTAATCTATCTTTGTTCCTCTGCTGTAAATACCTAATGCAAAAAGGTGTTATGTTAATGATCCTATATTCTTCAAAACTTTTTGCATTAGGTATTTACAGCAGAACTACAAACCATGCTAACGGAACTAGCAAATGAATCCGAACAAATAGGTCTAAAAATGAATTTTGCCAAGACAAAAACAATGACAAACACAAGATAATAGAAACGTAATACTAAACCACACCACAATAGAAGCGGTTAATGATTGTATATATTTGGGAGAAATAATAAAAATAAATAAGGAAAACCAAACAGCGGAGGTAGAAAGAAGGGTCAGATTATAGGCTATTGATTATATTCAAAATAAGATAGCTAAAAGGAACTACAACGTTAACGGGGTTTTATTATTTCATATGGTCAATGGACATCTATATATGAAAAAACCGCGGAGTGCTACCATTTAAAGGGGTGCGTTTTTGAGAAATGGGTGAATAAGTCCCTGGGAACAGGTTACATTAGGGTGAGTTCTATGCACTTTTGATACAAATACGTCTACATAAAAATTGTTCTTGGTTAAATTTCCTATCTAAATATAACTTTTTAAAGTCAAAGATACTTTTTTTACAAAAATATATTCAAAAGAAAAAGCACAAAGAAACCCAAAAGAAAGAAATTTTGTTTTTTGTCCCATAACTTTTGTCCACAGGGATATAGGTATAGACATTGCTTCACAGAAAAAAAAACTTACACATTTTCTCTTTAAAATGATGTTTGGTAGAGGTCATTAAGATTTACAGTTTTCGAAATATGATTTTTCAAAGTTCGCCACTCACAGCAATTTTGGGCAATTTTCCTTGTTATTTCGCAAATATTGTTCTGTAACTTTTTTCTACGTAACTTTAGGTATATGTAATGGTACACGTAATAGGAATAGAAATCAATTACCTTTAAAATGGTCTACTGTATAACGTTGTACGACTTTTTTTAAAGAGATTGTGGTTTTTCAAGGTTTTATACTTTTAACGATTTTTTTATAATATAATATAAAAATAAAACAAAATTATTATATAATATATTATATAATACCTAATATTAAAAAAAATATTATTTTTTACATTTTTTACGATTATTTTTGAAATTTCTCATTATAACTTTTTTTCTTGTACATGAATACACTATCTATATATTGCGCAACAAAGAGGGCTTACTTTCTGCTCTTTAAAATCATCTATATTTAAATATATAATAGAAACCGAGTGATTCTTTGATATTTTTTTACCTGTATTATTTAAAATATTTCTTTTACAAAAATTACAAAAACATTAGTCTTAAAAAACATCACTTTAGTTAAAATTATTTAAACGTTGACATTTAAAAAAATTTCAAAATCAAAGTCCATCTTTTCGTTAGCATTAGCTTCAATATCTTCCTCTGACACCTCAGTTATCTTAGAGTTCCCACAATAAGTACCCATGCACATGCACCCTTTGCAGAATATTGAACAACTAATTCCTATCTTCCTACAACCGCAGTTTTTTGTACATCCTTTGGTTATATTTACATGCTATTTTTTCAAGCAAAGCTTGTAGTGCAGGAGCTTTGACAGTAAATATGGGAATTAATCCATATTTTCAAGTTTGCCCGGCCGAGTCAAGTGGATCAAAAGTATTACCTATAAAAAATAAGATTTAATCATAACACACAATCACATAAAAAAGTTATAATGGGGAATTTAAAAAATAATCCTAAAATCAAAAATCGTTGCAAGTACTTATTACAATTTGAAAAAGCATATCTTATTCAAAAATAACCCTAGAATTTTTTATAATACATCATTTTAAAGTAAACAGAATAAGCTTTCTTTTTTATTATATAATATATACCATATAGAAAAAAAGTTATAATGGGAAATTTAAAAAATAATCGTAAAAATATAAAAACTCGTTAAGAGTCTTGAAAAAGATAACCTCTTTAAAAGAAGTCGTACAAGATTATACAGTAGACCATTTTAAAGGTAATTGATTTCTATTCTTTTTACATGTACCATTGCATATACCTAAAGTTACGTAGAAAAAAGTTACAGAACAATATTTGCGAAATAACAAGGAAAATTGCCCAAAATTGCTGTGAGTGGCGAAATTTGAAAAATCATATTTCGAAAACTTTAAATCCTAATGACCTCTACCAAACATCATTTTAAAGAGAAGATATGTAAGTTTTTTTTCTGTGAAGCAGTGTCTATACCTATATCCCCGTGGACAAAAGTTATGGGACAAAAAACAAAATTTCTTTCTTTTGGGTTTCTTTGTGCTTTTTCTTTTGAATATATTTTAAAAAAAAAGTATCTTTGACTTTAAAAAGTTATATTTAGATAGGAAATTTAACCAGGAACAATTTTTATGTAGACGTGTTTGTACCAAAAGTGCATAGAACTCACCCTAATGTAACCTGTGCCCAGGGACTAATTCACCCATTTCTCAAAAACGCACCCTTTTAAATGGTAGCACTCCGCGGTTTTTTCATATAGAGAGATTCATTGACCATATGAAATAATAAAACCCCGTTAACGTTGTAGTTCCTTTCTATAGTACATAATCGATAGCCTATTAGCCTGGGCAGGATTTGGAAAATTAAAATGGGTCCTAAAGAATAAAAAAATACAATACTTAAAAAAACCAGAGTGTCTGACCAGTGTATACTCCCAATTCTCACATACGCATGCCAAACATTGACCTTGACCAAAGCAAACATGAATAAAATAATGAAGACATAAAGAGCAATGTTAGGAGTAAAGTTAACAGACAAAAAGCAAAACAACTGAGTAAGAAATAAAACGAAAGTCAAAGACGCAGGACAACATATAGCCAGGCTAAATGGAGGTCCGTAAAGTTGGCTTGTCCACTTTTATATAACAATAAAATTTTCATGCCATAATTTAGTGCTCATTTAGTGCTAATTTTGTACCGCAGTCCCGAATTTTGTGCTCTTTATTTATTTAAAAAAGCAGGTGGACAATGAAAAAATAAAATTATTCAGATTCTAAATACGCTATAATTTAGTGCTAATTTTGTACCATAAACATTATAATGAAATATTTGTTTAAACAATTTGTTATAAACAAAATTTTAAAAAATTAAAAAATAGAAAATTTTTTTATGCTAGAATTCAGTGCTCATTTAGTGCTAACAAAATATCCATATCCTGAATTTTGTGCTCTTTATTTATTTAAAAAAGCAGGTGGACAAGCCAGCTTAACGTTAAGCTGGCTTGTCCACTCTTAGTACACAATGAAAAAATAAAATTATTCAGATTCTAAATAGGCTATAATTTAGTGCTCATTTAGTGCTAATTTTGTACCATAAACATTATAATAAAATATTTGTTTAAACAATTTGTTATAAACAAAACTTTTAAAAATTAAAATATCGAAAAATTTTTTATGCAATAATTTAGTGCTCATTTGGTGCTAATTTTGTACCATAAAGATTATTATAAAACATTAAAATTTTAAACAGTAATACAAACGAAAATTTGTAGTGATCCAATTTAGCGCAAATTGTGTGCAAATAACTAAATAAGACATCGTGAGATCAAATTTGGTGCTCTTTATTAATGTAGAAAAGAATTACAGTCTAAATATAAAGGCATGGTGATACAGTTTTAATTGATTTTATTTATACGTTTTTTCAACTGTAATGTATATTAGAAATTCTATGTTGACTTTTTTGTCCACATCTTTGGTTAGAGTTCTTTGTGTTCCTGCATTGAGATCATTAAACTCGGTCCACAGATTATTTCTGCGACAGATTGTTGTGTAGTGTCCCATGGACAGTTTTCCTAATCCATTAGTCGACGTAAGGTCATTGTTAATGTAACGGATTACTCCTACCAGTAAATAATAATCAGAGGTCCCAAGTACATCGGGAAATTTTATCGGGATGTTATCCAGATGAGTTAATGTCATGATGTCCGTTAATTGAATTAAGATAATTGGACCTGTAAAGAAATTATTTTAAGTATATGGATTTTCTTTAATTTATGTGTACACGTGAAAAATAAAATACTTTTGTTGATTTTAATCATTTAAAACGTACCACTTGAATCATATTGCACTTCTGATTGTCCTAAGCATCCTTTTCTGCTACAATCTCTGTCAGCTGTTAATGCTTCTTGCATTTCCACTTCGCTTAAAGCTTCCTTAAAGAGTAAGTTATCCAAAAAATAATAATTCGTTTCTCGGGTTCTTTGAGGGCAACCATTATTACAGTTTATGACTATTCTGTTAATTGGTAATTTTTCAATTAATTTTAACATCATGTCAAAAGCATTTGTGTTGCAGTCTACGTGTATTACTTTTTGAAGTTCATTATTTGTTTTGTTTAGTGTCTTCTGTATAGCACTTTCATGAAACTCCAGTAAAATTCTGCCTCGTTTTACATAAGATTGTGCAACTCCCATCTTTTTTATATATAGTGCAAGTGGAATAAATGGACAATCCTTTTGTAATGTTTTTAATGCATTTTCGACTTCAGAATGGTCTATTGCTCCAACAATAAACGATTGTACAATTGAATCTATTGCACACGTGTTATAAAATGAATACAATTGTTTTTTAATTTTCACACCCTAGAATAAAAGAAACCGGTATAAAATTTTAAATATTTTAATTATTTTGTTTATCGTAATAAATTCATAATTTGATTGAACTGAGTTCATTTAAATTAAGTAATTATTCACTATTAACTATTTTGCAACACAAAGTAATATTTAATATAAACTGATTAATTTTACCTTTAAATTAAAGCATTTCCATTCTTCAGAATAGGCACTTTCTGCAAATTATCTTGAAACAGTGAATCAAAAGTAGTTTGGTTTTGATCCAAGTATTTTGATAACTTTGCAGATTTTGTTCTCGATTTTTTAGTTGTATTTTTTGATGCCTTAGTGACTTGACCACGCCAATTTTCTTCTTTTCCTAAGTCGATTATTTGTTGTACGTTGTTTACAGCACTGCAGTTGTTGCACAACATTTCACTACTCCCTTTTTTTTTGTTGTGCACAACTGGATGAACACAATTGGCATATTATTTCTTTGGTATTAATTATTCTTACGTTCTCTTCTTGAATTGTATCTGTAAACATGAGAGAAAATAAAAATAGTTGTAAAATATACAACAAGGTGTAATGAATAAGAAATACCTACTTCAGTTAGAAGCTTTTACATACCTTTTACGAATTCTTTATCTTCCTTAATTGAGATTGACTTTGGTTCAGTAGCAATTATTAAATTTCTTTCTGCATCAAGATCTTTCTCCGATTCATTTCCAGATCCTTTAGTAATTTCAACGTTATCTTCTTTGTTTTCCATTGCATCAGTTTTCGCTTGAATTATATTAGAGCGACCAACCAGGTACTCTAAAATCGCATTAACTGCTGCATCTGCTCTCAATTTTTTTTCAATTAAATCTTTTTTTATATTTTTTATTTCGCTTTCTACTGCAGAACTGGAAGCCGGAATTTTACCAAATCCAAATTTTTGTACCCAAATACAAGACCATAACGGGAAGCTTTTAATGTCTTTCTTTAAACGTGCGCAAAATTCTGGCGAATTAAATGGATTGTCATGTATTCCTATTTCTTTTGTTTTCACCATTTCGACTTCTTTTTCAACATTTTCAAACCAATCTGACCAACAATTTATTGGTTTATCTGTTAAGTTTTCACTTTCTTCGTTTGTGTCGTCAAAAATAGATTCATTAGTTGGCCTCATTGATTCCCATTTTTCTGTTACTTCTTCGTCGAAAAGCCTCTTCTAAACCATGTGGCTGAACTATATTTTTAAAAATTGTTTTTGCGTTTCACAACTACTGTCTTCATTTGTATTAATGAGTAATCCATCTGTTTCGCAAGAAGCCACTATTAAAATTGCTTTTAGAATAGTGGTTGCTCTTTCTATAGTTTGACATAATATTAATTGTCCTATAGCAGCTTTATAAAATACTTTAACTTTCTTAGATTTTGTCAAGTCACTCAAAAAATTAACGTACAATTTAATGAAATGAGCAACATCCATTCTAATAAAACATTGAGGGAGGTCAGAAGCATTAACATATTCTTCGATGGTGCGGTACTGAGTGAATGCTTTAATGCTGGCGATTATGAGCGCTTTTCCTCCATCACACGTGAATTCTTTAGGTTGAGGGGCACCTAAACGAGTCCACTCGTTAAGGAAGTACATAACTGCATTAGTATTATGTACTGAGCTCAGCATTTGTGCTACACTAAATTGTCCTGCATCGTTGTTAACAACAATCGAATATAAATAAACAGGGCCTGCTTTTGTTCCTTCAATCGTTTCAATGCTATTTACAATATTTCCTGTCGCATCTAGACAAACGCTTGTAATTTCATTTTTTGCATAATAAAAGTATAATCTTGTTTGATGTGCGGTCCAAAAGTGCACGAAAAAGGGATCATAACCAATGCCATGAATTGCGTTATTCCAGGTAGAAGTTTTCATAATACGTATTGCTTCAAAAAGGTCTGAATGAATGTATTGTGAACGGACATGTCCAGCTTTAGCAACCCTTAAAACAGGTGCACTAGGCATAAAAGGTGGTTCTTGATCGCCTGGTTCCATATTTCCTCTAGCTTGTTCAGTTCGATACATTTCTGCTCCTTTATTAGTCAATTCAATTGCAACTTCCGTCCGAAATGGTTCCCTCAAATAGCGTTTTTTGCATTTGCCAAAGTTTTTTCCTTTCTTGACAACACATTCCATTTGCACATCTTCAAAATAAGTTTCATTATCAAGTGTACAAAGAAGTTTGCTACCACAGCTACAATATCCTAAAAAAATTACATTTTTCTAAATAAAATTTTTATATGAGTTTATATAAGTTTAAAAAATAAGATTATAATGTAATAATAATAACGTAAAATAAGTCTTGTACACAAATTTTATAATTAAAAGATTGAAAACATAAACATATTTAGGTATCAATATAATTTTGAAATGTCACTTTTCATACTTAATGAAATACAAATGTGGACAAATTCGATTTGATAAATTTTTATTCGTATTAAAAATTAGAAGCGTATCATTGAACATTTTGTGGGTTGATAGATAGATTTTTGTGGTCTATTTATTTATTTATTATTTAATCTATTTATCCATAATCTATTAAGTCTATTTATTATGTAATAGGAACTCAAAAATACTTAAATACCTAGGGTAGACCGGGGCAAAGATAATAATCTAATCTAAACTTCTTCACACTTATTTCGAAGATATTTCGATTATTATTTATCGATACAGTCGCTATTCTGGGCAAAGGGAATAGTCAGGGCAAAAATAATAATCGAAATATCTTCATAATTTATTACCCCCCTAATACTTATATGTGTACGTCCGCATGAAAAGGCCCCATTTTGTCGATTTCATTTTAGGAGATAATCGTAATTTTCTAAGAGTTTAACTGTTAAACTGTTTTGGTCAGTCAGAGTCAGAGATATAAAATCTCATAGTCCTAATATTACGATTATAACAAATTTGCTATAGATAATTATGTAGGTATTTCGGAACCTTATTTAAAATAAAAACTTATTTGAGGTGTATTTATATTCTCTAAATCTCATTTGGCATCAATTTCATTTGACTGAAATTTCTTTTGGCTTTTATTTCATTTGGCCGAAATCTCATTTTCCATCAAACTTATTTACCATAAATGACATTTATCATAAATTTAACATGTATAAATTTATGCCAAATAAGATTTAGGGAATATTCATGCTCAAAGAGTTAATGAAAGAAATAAACTATTGCATAATTTTAAATTATACTACTAAATTTTTTTGTTGTGTCACTAATTCTAATTTTGATTTTAAGTTATAAAGAATGAAGAAAATGTTAAAAAACTTACCTTGAAGAGTACCATAATTACCATTATCAGTAATTGAATGATTCAGAATATTGAATCCACAGGGTATTTTTGTTCCAGCCCAAATTGCAAACGTAATCCATCGCGAATAATTACGCGATGAATCTAAACGCAATGACTCCCTTGTATAAACTTTGTTTTTTCTTGTTTCGCGTCTTTTATATGTCTTTTGTACTAATAAGGCTTCATATTCTGATTTTTTACCATAAATTATAAAGCTAATTTCGTCACTGTTCGAAAAAAAAACTGTCTTGATCTTTATTAATTACACATTTGCTAATATTTTCATCAATTGTGGGTTCGGTGAATTTCGTTTTCCTTAAATTACATACTCTACTATATAACGTAGTATGCTTTAATTTTCCACCCAGCTCTTCACAGAAGACAAGCCATACTTCTTTACTTTTTAATTTTTTAAAATCGTCATCATAATAAAGCAGATGCTTCCACTTTTCATAAGCAGTTTCCACTCTAGACGGTGAAATGTTCCTTTTCCTACCAACGTGAGGGATACTCATTTTCACAACTATTTCACTATTAAGGGGGATATTCGATATTTCACTATTAAGGGGGGATATTCGATATCTCTTCTAGTTTTGTCAGGAGGCCTTTACAAAAATCGCTAAAATTGCATATACTTTTACATATGTAAGAACCCCCTTAACAAATATCACTCACGTAAATACATAAATCACATTCAATAACAACGCAATTATTAAGTGCCTGTTTAATAAACAAAATATTACAGAAGTGGTCAAGTCAAGAATACTGACTTCAGGGTGCGGAAATTATTTCGACTTTACAGATTTAAAAAAAAGTCTTTCTTATTATTTAGCAACCCAATCATAAAAGGATTTAAAACATATGTTCCTGTTTGAGCCTTAGTTAAAGTCTCCAATTTTTTCTACTGTAGTTAAAAACCATGAGAAAACACTATTGGAGGTATATTTCACGCATAAAAGTCCCTTTCAATACAAAAGGGTTTATGACGTGCCATCTTTAAAGATGTGATATCCTGGCTCCTAAGGTCAAATTATCTTGAACGGAATAAACTATTTATAATACATTACAGTATATAAATTATTAAAATATTTTTTTATATCACATAATATGATTTAGGCTCGATTAAAATAAACAAAGAACACAACATTCAAGGAATATATATTTTGTTAGCAAAAAGTAAGTTATTAGTTATTATTACAGTAAAGGACCGAAAATAATATATATCTGGGTTTTACTGTAGTTGCAGAATAAAAATATTTACATTTTTATACCTTTTTAAAGTTTTGTTTATAACAAATTATTAAACAAGAATGTGTGTGTACTTTGTACGCACGTAAGAAGTTATACTTCTACTACATATTATGTGATTTTTAAGACAATACCAAAAATTTAAAAAAATAAAAGAATAAAACTCACACAAACACATTGAAAAATGCCACAAAGAAAAAATGATTTCTGAACGATAATAATTGTTGGCAAAAATTTTAAATACGCATTTTCTGAAAAAAAAATTATATAACAAATATACTTACAATCATAACATGCATAAAAAAATAAAAAAATAAAACTTGCATCGGGAATTTAACCCGTGAATTTCGTGGCACTTTGATTCATAATCGAAGCGTAGACTCACTCGTCCATTCCCACATTATTTATCATGTGGAAAAATACGGTAACTGAACGTTTTACTGTTTGACAGTTGTTTTGAAAATTAAATTATGTAGTTTAAATTTTGTGGAATATAAAAATATAACAAAACAGTAAGAAAACAATATATTAGATGAAGATTGGTAGAACTTTTGTTGGTAATCAAATTAAGTATGTAAATCAAAGCATTACATACCTACTAGATAAATAAATCTACGCCAAAAAATCATAATTTAAAAATAAAAATCGAACCTAATTTGGGATTTCTCTCTAAAATCCGCATTCTTGAGAACATAAATGTATGTATTTCAACCTAATCCAAATGTATAATTACAATATGATTATAATAAAAACTACTTACCAAATTAGAATGAGTTTTCCTTGTCCAAAAGTCCAAAAATATAGGTATATGAAAACTATTTAAAAAGGCAGTATAACTATTAACTAACTTTTGTTTGTTGTTTCTTTTCACACAAATTTTAAAACGCAACAACCATAAATAATCTAACTACAGCTGTGCCACAGCCGCCATATTGAATAATTTTTGACATGTCATTTGAACATCCAATCATAACAAAGTTATAATGCGCATGCGCCCGGTCGCTAGGTTTTACCATATAAAAATTCAGCCTCTATCGCCGGTAAAGAAGTATAACTTCAAAAAGAATTTATTTTACTATTTTCAAATTTTTAAAAATTTTATTTATAACAAATTGTTTAAACAAATATGTTATTATAATGTTTATAACTATCTGAGCACTAAATTATAGCCTACTTAGAATTTGAATAATTTTATGTTTTCATTGTTTATACTAAGAGTAGACAAGCCAGATTAACGTTAAGCTAGTTTGTCCACCTGATTTTTTAAATAAATAAAGAGCACAAAATTCAGGATATGGATATTCTGTTAGCACTAAATGAGCACTAAATTATGGACAAAAATTTTCGATTTTTTAATTCTTAAAAGTTTTGTTTATAACAAATTGTTTAAACAAATATTTTATTATAATGTTTATGGTAGAAAATTAGCACTAAATGAGCACTAAATTATAGCCTATTTAGAATCTGAATAATTTTATTTTTTCATTCTGTACTAAGAGTGGACAAGCCAGCTGAACGTAAAGCTAGCTTGCCCACCTGATTTTTTAAATAAATACAGAGCACAAAATTCAGGATATGGATATTTTGTTAGCACTAAATGAGCACTAAATTCTAGCATAAAAAATTTTTCGATTTTTTAATTTTTTAAAATTTTGTTTATAACAAATTGTTTAAACAAATATTTCATTATAATGTTTATGGTACAAAATTAGCACTAAATGAGCACTAAATTACAGCCTATTTAGAATCTGAATAATTTTATTTTTTCATTGTGTACTAAGAGTGGACAAGCCAGCTTAACGTTAAGCTGGCTTGTCCACCTGCTTTTTTAAATAAATAAAGAGCACAAAATTCAGGATATATTTTGTTAGCACTAAATGAGCACTAAATTCTAGCATAAAAAAATTTTCGATTTTTTAATTTTTTTAAATTTTGTTTATAACAAATTGTTTAAACAAATATTTCATTATAATGTTTAGGGTACAAAATTAGCACTAAATGAGCACTAAATTATAGCCTATTTAGAATCTGAATAATTTTATTTTTTCATTGTGTACTAAGAGTGGACAAGCCAGCTTAACGTTAAGCTGGCTTGTCCACCTGCTTTTTTAAATAAATAAAGAGCACAAAATTCGGGACTGCGGTACAAAATTAGCACTAAATGAGCACTAAATTATGGCATGAAAATTTTATTGTTATATAAAAGTGGACAAGCCAACTTTACGGACCTGCTAAATGGAGCTTCGCAGGTCATAACGTTAGACAAACGGACAATAGGTGGAATACTACGATACAACAATGGAGAGATCATGGTCAGGAAAGAGAGCAAGAGGACGACCCCGGATGAGATGGGGAGACGACATTAAAAAGATAGGAGGAATGCACTGAAGCGAATGGAGGAAACTGAGGGAAGCCTATGTTCAAAATTGGACGAATTAAAGGGCAAAAGAAGAACGTAACTAGTCATTTACTCAAAACCTTCCTAAAAATAATTTGCAAAACAATCTATAGATAATACGAAGAACAACTGAAATACACAGTTTTATTCTTCTTTTAACTACACAGTTCTGTATTCCAGCGCTACAGAAACGTGAACTGATATACAGGGTGTAACAAAAATACAGGTCATAAATTAAATCACATATTCTGAGACCAAAAATAGTTCGAATGAACCTAATTTACCTTAGTACAAATATGCACATAAAAAAAGTTACAGCCCTTTGAAGTTACAAAATGAAAATCGATTTTTTCGAATATATCGAAAACTGTTAGAGATTTTTTATTTAAAATGGACATGTGGCATTCTTATGGCAGGAACATCTTAAAAAAGAATTATAGTGAAATTTGTGCACCCCATAAAAATTTTATGGGGATTTTGTTCCCTTAAACCCCCCAAACTTTTGTGTACGTTCCAATTAAATTATTATTGTGGTCTTCTTCTTCTTTGAGTGCCTCTCCTATCGGAGATTGGATATCATTAGGGCGATTCTAATTTTATTTACTGCTGTTTTGAACAATTCGTTAGTGGTACAGCCAAACCACTCTCTCAAATTTCTCATCCAGGACATTCTTCTACGGCCTGGATTTCTTCGTCCTTGGATTTTTCCTTGCATTATGTTTTGTAGGAATGTGTACTTTTGTCCCCTCATCAGGTGGCCTAAGTATTCAAGTTTTCTCTTTTTTATATTCAGTAGAACTTCTGGCTTGTTATTTATTCTGCGTATTACTTCTTCATTTGTAATTTTATCCACCCAACTTATTCTTAGTATACGGCGGTAGCACCACATCTCAAAGCTTTCAAGATTTTTAATATTCCTCTGTTTAAGAGTCCATGACTCAACACCGTAGAGCAAAGTACTGAATACATAGCATTTTAACATTCTAGTTCGTAGATGAATACTAATATCACGATTACAAAATAATTTTTTTCATTTTTATAAAAGTAGACCTGGCAATTTCAATACGTCTTTTTATCTCGTGATTTTGGTCACCTGTTTCATTGATAAGGATTCCCAAGTATTTGTATTCGTTTACTTTTTCAAGTTGGGTACCGTTTATTGTGATACTAGTGTCATTTATTGGATTCTTACTGAAGGTCATATATTTGGTTTTTTTGACGTTCATCCTTATGCCGTAGTTATTACATATCTCATTCATACTTTCAACTAGATGTTGTAGATCTTCCGCTGTTCTTGCCATTATCACAGTATCGTCAGCATATCGAATGTTATTGATAACTTCTCCATTGACTATTATCCCTTCGTTTGCATATGAGAGAGCTTCTTGGCATATTTGTTCGCTGTAGATATTAAACAAGAGCGGTGACAATATACAACCGTGTCGTACCCCTCTACGTATTTCTATTTCGTCCGATGTTTGGTCTTCTATTTTTATATTAGCTCGCTGATTCCAGTACAGATTTAATATTATTTGTATGTCTCTGATGTCAATGTTTTTACTCTCCAGGATTTCTTTGAGTTTACTGTGGCGTACTTTGTCAAAGGCCTTTTCAAAGTCTATAAAGCAGGCGTGTACCTCTTGGTTAACATCTAGGCATCTCTGTGTTAGAACGTTCAGGGCAAAGAGAGCATCCCTTGTACCTAATCCTTTTCTGAATCCCATCTGTGTATCGTTAATATCGATGTCTAGTTTTTGATAGATTCGGTTGTGGATAACTCTAAGAAATATTTTAAGCAGGTGACTCATCAAGGAGATTGTTCGATGATCTGAACATTGCACTGCCTTAGTTTTCTTCGGTATGGTGACAAACGTAGACAGCAACCATTCTTGTGGTATTATACCAGTACTGTATATTGTATTGAATATATGCAATATTATGGTTACGGATTGAACATTCAAAAGCTTCAGCAGTTCTGTAGGGATTTCATCAGATCCGTTTGCTTTTCCATTTTTAGCGTTTCTTATTGCGTATTCTACTTCTTCTTTCAATATGTCTGGCCCAGTTGCATTGATTATCTAAGTTAAGTTGTTTCTATCGTCTTCAAATAATTCATTCAGGTATTCTGTCCATCTTTTTATTTTATTCTCTAGATCTACAATAAGGTTTCCATCTTTGTCTTTAAGTTTACCTAGTTGGCATTTCTTTATGCTTCCTGTTATCTCTTTTACTTTTTTGTGCATATTGAACGCATCGTACTTTTTCTCATAGGTTTCCATTTCTTCACACTGTTCTTTAATCCACGCCTCTTTGGCTTCTTTTATTCTCTTTTTTATGTGTTTGTTTATTTCTTTGTATTTGTCTAGGTAATTCTTCATATTTCTTCTTTGTTCCATCAAGTCTAGTATGTCCTGTGTCATCCACCCCTTGTTCTTTGTTGTCGTTTTTGTCAGATGTCTCTTTCCTGCTGTTTTTATAGCTGTATTTATGTACTTTAATTTTTGGTTAACGTTATCTGTATCGTTAATTTGTTGTTGCAATGAACTGAGGTTTTCATTTATTTCTTCTCCTGTTTCTTGTTGTATATTTTTGTTTCTAAGTTTAACTAAATCTAGTGTCTTTCTTTGTGGTCTCCTTATCTTTTTTGGTCTCACCTCTATCACAGTAACTACCGGATTATGATCTGAGCCTATATCAGCTCCTGGGTACGTCTTAGTACATTTAACAGCATTACGATACCTCCTTGCTATCAGAATGTAGTCTATTTGATTTCTCACTATTTTTTCTTTGGTATGTTGTGGAGATGTCCATGTATATAATCGCCGAGGAGGTAATTTAAAAAGGGTGTTTGTTATTACGAAGTCTTCGCTCTGGCAAAATTGAATCAATCGATCTCCTCTGTCGTTTCTGTTTCCAAGTCCATAGTTTCCTACATGTTCTCCTACCTTACCTTGACCGACCTTGGCATTAAGATCGCCCATTATTATGTTAATGTGTTGCTTTTTTATTGCTTTCAGCATTTCTTCTAAGTCGTTGTAGAATTGTTCTATTTCATCGTCATCTATATCTGCTGTTGGTGCATAGGCTTGAATAAGATTTATTAAGTTATGTCTTTCTTTAATTTGTATTAATATTAAGCGTTCTGAGTAAGGAGTACAGGTAATCAGAGAATTTTTCCATTTCTTTGAAATGATGATTCCAACTCCGTACCGATGGGTGTTGTTGTCGATTCCGGAGTAATAAAATACGCCATCATTTCGTGTTGAACATTATTGTGGTACCATTAGTTAAATTCAATATTTCTAAAACTTTTTTGCCTCTTAGTATTTTTTCGATAAGGCAGTTTTTATCGAGTTGCGGCTTATTTTTTAATATGTTTACATAAAAATTTTATGAGGGTTTTGTTCCTTTAAACCCCCCAAATGTTTGTGTATGTTCCAATTAAACTTTTACTGCGGTACCATTAGTCAAACACAGTGTTTTTAAAACTTTTTTGCCTCTTTGTATTTTTTCGAGAAGGCACTTTTTATCGAGATATTACTTCTTTTTTAATATGGTTCAAAATATACCTAACAATGTAAATCATAAATAAATTTTCATATTACTACCAAGTCTCCATAATCGTACTTAGCCATATACAAATATGTGGTGGATTTGACAAGTATTCAAAATATCTCGATAAAAACTGACTTTTCGAAAAAGTACTAAGAGGCAAAAAAGTTTTTAAAATATTGTGTTTAATTAATGGTACTACAATAATAATTAAATTAGAACGTACACAAAAGTTTGGAGGGGTTTAAAGGAACAAAACCCCCATAAAATTTTTATGGGGTGTCTAAATTTCACTATAATTTTTTCTTAAAATACTACTACCATAAGAATGCCAGATGTCTATTTTCAATAAAAGATCTCTAATAGTTTTCGATATATTGGAAAAAATCGATTTTCATTTTGTAACTTCAAAGGGCTGTAACTTTTTTTATGTGCACATTTGTACTAAGGTAAGTTAGGTTCAATCGAACTTTTTTTGATCCCAGAATATGTGATTAAATTTATGACCTGCATTTTTGTTACACCCTGTATATGTTACAGTTCAAGTTGATTATCCAGTTGGAGTTGACTATTTCTAGTTCGAGTCAACTCAAACGGCAGGTTTCAGTAAAAGTTGATTATAAATATAAAATGAAGATTTTTATTCAACATTTACTAATAAAAGTAGACTCCAACTAGTTAAAGTATACTCTTCCCAATGCCATTTAGTAAAAGTTGACTCACACAAACGACCGATTCTAGAAATTAAATGTTACTGGATATAGGCCAGGAACTGAAGCATTTTGGCTCGCAATTTTTTCGTTTATTTACTTAAAATTTTCACATTAGGTAGGGAATATCCCAAGGATCATTTTCTATATCATGCCGTTGTACGCTAAAACCTTGGAGGTGGTTGCCACTCCATCTCGGGGGCGGGAATTTTTCATTACACTTTAACCAGGGAAATCGATGCAAAATGTAACTCTAAGAAAAAAATGTTCTTTACGTTTTCTTCGTAAAACTAATATTTTTCGAGGTATTTGCGGTTGAAAGTAAGTTTTTCGACGAAAAAATCGACTTTTTAGTGGGTTTTTTGACCATAACTCAAACAATATACAGTTAATAAAAAACTAGCTTTAAAAATTGTATCTTTTAGAAACACAAACAAAGTCGTTTTTTTATAATTTTTCTACAACCAATACAAACAGATACGGCATGTTAAAGGTTAGCTTTTTTCGTCAAATGCATAATATGAAATATTCAAAGCCAAATAACGGAAAAACTTTGCATTTTTCGAGGAAAACTTTTTTAAGTATACAATTAGACCTTTCAAAAAAAAGTTTCTAGCATAACAATTGAGCGATTCATGATCAAAATAATGTCGGTACCGACTTTCTTCTACGAAAAAATCAGTGAAAACAACCCCCTAACTACTCTCCTAAATAAAATTAATCTTCGGCCTTCTTTAATTCTTTTTATATACAGTGATGAAACACAAAATGTATTTGATAAAAAAATTAAATTTTCTTCTTAACAGCAAATAATGGATGTGGTGTCTAATCTGAAAAAGATGAGGCCTCAGATTCAGAATCTATTTATATCATTAGGTAGCTCATCTACATTCTGAATTTTAATGTACTGATGAGAAGTTGTGGGATTTTGTTTTTCACGAGTCGCCAGCTCAGTCATGGATTGGTCTGTCTAATAATTTTAAATTGTAAGCAATAAAAGTTACCTTACCAGCCCGTTCAGCAGCAAACCGGTTTCTTTTAGAGCAGTTTCAGTACTTCATTACATACTGAAACTTCTTTTAGTCGCTGCACTGGATGAGGGCATGATTAATATATCAACTGCTATTTTAGTTAATTTTGTTCCGAAACGTGTACCTTTCCACCATATTATGATTAGGTCTAGTTTTTCAATTGATTTTACAATGTATGGTTTTCCAAAAAATACCTCCTAGGACCGATAAAGTGCCAAATCTGCCATTATTTCAGCTGAGTCGTCATATTTTAAAGTTGCTAAATTATCTTTCCCTCAACTTGTTCTTCTCTACTTAAATGAACACCATTCTAAATATTTGCACGTTAATATAGCACCAAAACAATAAATACTGATACTGTAAACACTCTAGCTACTAGATGTTTGGGATACAAAAAATATACTAGGTGAATTGACAAAAACAATATACATATTTTTTAAATTATAATAATTTGACTCATATCTAGTTTTTATTTTTATTTTGGTTTTTGTAAATATAGAAAATTCTCACCGAGAATTTTCTGACCGAGAATATTCTCGAGAATTTTCTCGTTCTCGAGAATATTCTCTTGAGAATATTCTCTTCATACATCACTAGATAGAGTAAAACACGATAAATTAATATTTATATTAAGGAGTACTGCAATCGATATGCAGCAATCTGTTTTATCATCAAACAGCAAAAATCGGGACGGGACAACCAGCTGCGAAAGCTTTGTAGCAAACTGAGGTGTTTGAAATAGGTGAGGTGACTCGGTGACTGAGGTGTCTTATTGCCTTTACTTTTGAATATCTACTCTGAAGAGATACCTCTGGAGACGTTCTAATAAATAGAGAACATCAGAATAATTTCAAATGTGCAGACGACAAAATAATCTAGGCCTACAGAGACACTAGTTACTAAGGTAGTAGAAACGAGTCAAGAATACCGTCTCAACACTAAAAAAAAGTTTTTGATTGTAAAACAGAAATTAATAATCAATTTACAGCCAATAACACACGTTAACAACCAAGACTATTTCAATACCAATATAAATAATGATAAGGCGAATTATTCTACCAGCCTTCTACTTGTTATCTAATTTCGGTTCTTTGACATTAACCCTCGTAAGGCGGTGCTTAGATTCTTACGTAAACAACGGTGCGGGGTGAATTTGCACCCCCATCCGTATATCATTTTTTTTATATGTGAACGTTGGAGAAATTGATTTGAAAGATAATTACTTAGGACCTGTTCTTCATATTATGAAACATAATTTTACAAACAAAGTACTCATTTCTTCTTAAAAACAATAATATTGCTGCAAGACAAACACATGAAACTTTTCACAGTGTGAGTAACACAAAGTTTTTGCACACAATACAGCTATGCCGGGACTTTCGGTCTTTTTTCTCTGACATAAATAACACCGACATTGTCCCATAGCTCTGTTAGTTCCAGTAGAAACATTTAATTCAGGATGAAATTTTCATCATTTGCTCCTTACAGTCATTTTTCCAAAAAAAAAACATGTAAACGCAAAGAGTTTTAAATACTGTAACGGGTGGAATGCGTTTAGAATTGAATTTAATGCGAATAAAAAAATTAACAAAAATCAAAAAAATTTATTAAAAAAGATAGGTGAGAAAAACGAGGTCTGGGGTGCAGCTGCACCCCGCACCGTCTTACGAGGGTTAACCGAATCATCATTTGAACGACTGGAGACTTTTGAGATGTATTTCTACAAAAAAATATTGGGAATCCCTGGATGGATTGTGCATCAAAGAGAAGTCATGATACGACTCAGTAAGATGTAAAGTTGTTTTAATTGTAAAGAAGCTCAAGTTAGAATATCTGAGCCACATAAACAGATATCAACAGAGCTATGATCTACTGCAGCTTATCTTGCAAGGAAGAATATAAGACAGATTAGGCAATTTCTCAGAGCAGACGAAGAATTTCTTGACTTTAGTAAGTGGTTTTCACTATCTACATCTACCCCTGGAGTAATTAGAGAAGCAGCAAATAAACTGAAAAGTAGTGGCTAGGTATATTTAGATGAGTTTTTCGACTAAGTAAAATAGATCACTATCACTATAGAAGTTTATTGGTGGAAAGTGCAAAACACAACGTCACTTTTGTTGAATAAGAGGAACAAAGAGCTTCTTTATCTTGCCAATATTACGAAGAAATCATTTCTGCAGAAGTTAAATGGAACAGAAACAATTAGGACAGAAAAAGTCGAATTAAGGAATATGTGATGAACGAAATAGCCATTAATTTACAGATCACACAAAATTAAAGACGCAGGTTGGCCAGAAGTTATTAACATCGATTTGTTATCAAATACAATATAGAACCAAAAACGATATTTTGAAATTATGGATTTCAAAAATATGCCAATAATCATGATGAATGAGTGAATATTACTTCACTGTTGTCGAGTACGAGGTACCTAGGTATCTAAGTTATCTGCTTGTAAAACCATTAGGCCTCAGGCTTCACCATATATGATTAATGGTCTAGGCAATTTCTATGCAGTGACAAGATGTTTTCATAGCTCTGAATGAACATGAAACAAAAACTTTCTCATTACTGATATAAAAATCGTAGTATATAATCGAAGGTTTAGTTAATAACTATACCTACTTGTTCCTACCAAAATTGAGAAAACAAATGAGGAAGTGCATTATTTCAAGCAAAATTTTTTTTAAACAAAAATGTTAAGGAAGATCTTTGGATTAGTCAACTATAATGGGAGATTGACATACAACAATTTTATCGGGGTACGAAAAAAATTGTGCTATAAAGCGTCATTGAAAAAAGGAGACGATATTAAGCAGTTTTTATTTTTACTACTACTACTTGTTGGTTTATAACGTTTTCTGTCGTTTTTTCCAATCGCCACTTCATCCACGTTTTTCCATAGGTCCTTTTTTATATTTGTTTCTGTCATCTCTTTCTCTTTGTCTAGTCATTCGCTCCAACTTTTCTCTGTTTACCTCATTCTGTCTATCCTTCTGGTTGCCTTTTTGGAATTTCTTTGGTATTCGTCGTTTATCCATTCTTTGTATATATCCGAATCAGATTTTTGAAGTTATACTTCTTTACCGGCGATAGAGGGTGAATTTTTATATGTTAAAACCTATCAGCCCGGCGCATGCGCATTATAACTTTGTTCTGATTGGATGTTCAAATGACATGTCAAAAATTATCCGATATGGCAGCTGTAGGACAGCTGTGGTTTGGAGGTAAAGGTAAAGGTAAACAAATGTATAATATATTAGTTTTATTGTTGTGAGGACAGAAACAAAAAAGTTTATAATATTGTAGTGACTTTTAAATAGTTTTTAAAAGCAACAGGTACGTAATAATTGTTAATGTATCATGGGTATAAACCTACCTATTTGATCTGCCAAAATACATAGTATGTAATACTTTTATTTATATAATTTGATTACCATCAAAATTTCTATCAATATTCACCTAATATATTGTTTTCTTACTCTATGTTTTGTTTTATTTTTTCAATTCTAAATCATTTCAATTCAAAATTAAAATAAGTTGATCAATTTTCAAAATATCAAAATATCACAAGTTTAATCCGTTTAGTTAGTCGATCTTCGTAAATAATGACACATGGTGTCCGTGGCTAAGCGTTGAAGGCGAATGAATTCCAATACCAACCGCGCTTATCAGTGCTGGTTCGAGTCCCAATAGAAACTTTCTTTTTTGTTTTTTTTTAATACATTTTATGATTGTAAGTATATTTATTATATAATTGTATTTTCAAAAAATACGTATTTAGTTAAAAAATTTTTCGACAATTAATGTTCAGACATCATTTGTGGCTTGTTTAATGTGTTTGTGTGTGTTTTATTCTTTTATTATTCTAATTTTTGGCACTGTTCTAATAAAAATGTTTGAGAAGTAGTAAGTATAAATTAGTTTAATATTTAAACAAAATATAAATAAAAAGTATATTAATTTCGTTTAAATCATATAATAGAAGTATAACTTCTTACGTGCGTACAAAGTACACACACATTCTTTTTTTTTATTTAGTAAAATAAGAAATTCATTTTTTATTTGTTTTTAAATACAATCTGTTACACCACAAAAAAAGTAACACTAAGCATTTTTGTTGAACGAACAAATGTGAGAGGAGTTTTTAGTCCAATGACTATCAACTCCTAGTAGGTTTATTACTAGTAACTACACTAAGTCACTTATTTTCACTTAAACCCTTAAAACACTTTAAACATTATGTTCCAAATGACAAGTCAAGAGGAGTTCTAATATCCAGTCTATTTAGTTGTGTAGAGTTGTCCAATAAATTCACTGCTAATTCGTTGGGGTGCTTTTTCAGTTGTTTGAAATATTTATCACTGCATTTGATGATCATCTGCTTCACTGTCTCGATCTTCAAGCCCCTGTAAGTGTCTGCATTTGGAATGAACCACGGTGCATTTGTGATAGCACGAAGAACCTTGGATTGAAACCGCTCCAGTATTGCTAGGTTGCTGTCTGCTGCAGTTCCCCACAGTTCAATCCCGTATGTCCAGATGGGCCGGATGATTGCTTTATACACTAATATTTTGTTAGAGATAAGGTGGATTTTCGGCCGAGTAACCAGTAGTGCTTTTTGTATTTTATTCCTAATTGCTTCCTCTTTGTCCAGATGCGTGTTCTCCATGTTCACCATTGTCAAGGTGTAATCCGAGATATTTTACAGTATCATTTTTATGAATATTCTTGTTATGCATTAGGATATTCGCTGTTTCTTTGTGACGTTTAGTGAATACTACGTTAACTGATTTTGCTTCGTTGATCTTTATCTTCCATTTCTTAGCCCATATTTCAATTAGATATATGTTTTGTTACAATATTTCAGCTGCCTGTATGGGATCTGGGTTTTTTACCAGAATTGCAGTGTGATCTGCAAATGTTGCGATTGTAGATTCTTCTCCAGTTGAGAAATCAGCTGTAAAGATTGTGTAGAGAATTGGTCCCAAGACGCTGCCTTGCGGGACCCCAGCATTTATGTTGTGAATTTCAGACACACTTTCTTCGTATCTTGTGTAAAATAGCCTTTCTTCGAGATATGACTTTAGTATTGTATAGCGGCTGGGAGATTTCTTTCTCCAGTTTGAATAACAATCCTGGATGCCAGACCTTGTCAAATGCTTGACTTACATCCAGGAAAATGGCATTGCAATAGCTCTTTTCCTGGAAGGCTGATTGTATCTTTTCTACCACCCTATGCACTTGTTCAGTTGTGCCGTGATTTTGGCGAAAACCGAACTGATGATTTGGTATAATATTTTTTGTCTGTATATCAATAATTAGCCTACTTGCAATGATTTTCTCTGCAACTTTGGACATAATTGGTAATAGGCAAATGGATCGGTAGGATATAATCTCATGTGGAGGTTTTCCTGATTTTGGAATCGTTATGATTTCTGCTAACTTCCATTGTGCAGGAAAGTAGCCTGTTCTTAGTATTGAGTTAATGATCTGTGTTAAACTTACTATTCCTTTTCTAGGTAGGCTATTTAAGATGTTGACCGTTATCAGATCATGTCCAGGCGACTTCTTTTTATTGAGGTTTTTTATTAGACCTTTTACTTCATTAGGAGTTGCCCATTTGGGTGGTAGATTCATTTGATTAAGACTATCTAAATATTCATAGATGTCGTCATCTTCATTGGATGTTTGTTAGTGGCTGAAATACCTTTTCTAGGTGATTTGCGAAAGCGTCTGCTTTTTTCTGATCTGTCTTTAGCCATTTTAAATCTTCTGTTCTGATAGGTGGAATTTGGTTTTGTGGACGCTTCAGCTTATTTGTCCCCTTCCATAATGAGTAATCGCTGTCTGAATTAGGTGTCAGATTTTCTAGGTAATATTGGAAATTGGCGTTACTATGTTGTTTTAGTAGTTCTTCCATTTCTCTACACATTCTGTTTAATTCTGTTTTGTCTTGAGGTGAACGAGTTTGCTGCCATTTTTTACGAAGTTTTCGTTTTTCTAATATTTTTGTTCTTATCATTGTTAAGCAATCCTTATGCAACTGTTTTGTGCAAACTGTTAGTGTTTCTATTGCTTTTTCGATATCTTGTGGTTGTTTTAGTGGGATTTTTAGGTCTATTTGTCCTTGTAGGATTTCTTTGAAAATATTCCAGTCTGTTGTTTTATTCGTTAGTCTTGGAGGTGGACATTTTTCTGATGGATTTGTCATTATTGCTGCAATAATTGGTGAATGATCTGACGATAGGTCTTCATTAGGTTCTATGTGCAGGTATTCTTTTGGTATTCCTCTATATATTATAAAGAAGTCAAGCAGATCAGGCAGTCTATTTCGATCGGTTGGCCAGTAAGTTTGTGTGTAGGTCGAGAGATATTGTAGTTGCATTTCTTTCACCACATCGTATAGCTCTACCTCTTCCCGGGGGGATAATCTTGAACCCCAGCTCTTGTGTTTTGAATTGTACTTGAATTTTGTCTTGTGTGCCCCCGAATCAGATAAGTTGTTTTGTTGATAAGTCATCTGTGATTGTTCGTTTGATTTCCATTGTTTCTCTAATGCGTTCGTTTGCAATATTTTCTCTTCTAGATCTTCCTTCTGCTCTTCTCGCAGCTGTAAAGAGTGATACTTTTCATTATAGTCTGATATTTATATCCTCTTTTTATTTTCTTTGCTGGTGGACAAGTCCCATAAAATAGTGTTTAACATTGTGATGGCTTTTCTAGCTGCCGTATTTCCTTCTCTTATTATATCTAACGTTCCATCGTGCCAAATATTGATATCTAAATATTTGTAGTCGTAGAAGTGCTTTAACGTGATTATGTCGTCCAATATGAGATATTTTTGTTGTTGTCATCCAATGGACAAGCATTCAGTTTTCTTTTTATTGTCTTCGAAACCCCATATGTCATACTCTTCCTCTAATTTTCGGGTCATATAGTTTACTTAAATAGTTATAATCTTTGAGCCACTAATACATGATCGTCTTAAAAGTTGAGCCTATAAGTATACCATAGTGCTGGTAAGTAGTATCTCCATTGTTCTACTCTACATTTTTGATTCCATCTTTTTAAAACACTTTCAAGATATATTTTAAATAAAGTGTGGGACAGGCAACATCCTTGCAATTATAGTCTTATCACTAGACTTAGGCAAATATGCAAATAAAAACATATGAAATATGCGCATAAATATGCAGTAGATATTTTATACAAAAATATGCATGTTTATCTAGAAAATATGCGTATAAAAATAAAAAAATATAAGTATATAAACAACTCAGAAAGTATTATCCGTTTTATTTACAAAAATATTTAAAATATCTTCATAATTTATAGTAATTAATATTTTTTATTTATTTTGCAAACTAAGCTTAGGTATTTACCTAACTATTTAAGTATTTTAACAAATAAATGATATTACTTCGAATTGTGCTAACACTAAATGATTAAATGCTGTTTAAATTTTTTTAACAAAAACTTATGGCTTTTGAGTATGTACATATTACAATATATTTTTTAAATGAAGAAACTTCTTTCTACATCAACTGATGTTACTGGAGTATTTTTCAAATTTACGGTAATCTTTGCTTTCACATTAAATTGTTCCTAAGAATGTCCCACCTAGTACCTACTTAAACTAAGTACTTCAGAAAAGACCTGATAACTATTTTCATAACAATTAAAATCAGGAATCTTGAAAATATCAAGATAATATGACTGAAAGCATAAAGGTCCCCCAAATATGTACAGGAGATTCTTGGCTTTTGTTTGTTTATCTAAGAAAAAATACTACGAGCCTAAATCTAAGCACACAACCAAAAAGGTTATTGTACCAGAAAACAATGTTAAGCGACTTTTCAGTACATTATTGAATGATTTGAATTTTTTAGATCCTATTTTTTCATCACAAGAAATTAAAAAAAAATGGTTGAAGAAATAAAAAATATATCGATTTATTGCGAACTTGCCTTGTGTCAGCACATATTAGAAAATATTCTCATATAAAATAATATAACACACAATTATGTAGTACTTCCAGTTTTACCACAAATTGAGCAGTAAACTTTATCCTTATCCGTAGATGTAGGTTTTATCCAAGTTTGAAGCGGTGTTTATTTTCGGTAGATTCAAATTGCAATTCACAATATTATTACAAAGACAGGTGTTACCGGTTCCAATTTTATAACATAATTGAGTTCTAAAACTGACCATTCCAATAAAAATTTTTACCTAGAGGTATAAACTGGCAGATTTTGGAACCCTTATTCAAGGACAAAACTACAATAAATATCTAGAGATATTGAAACAAAATTAAATATTCGGATTTCCAAGCTCTTGATTTATTTGATGATCTATACACCTAAAATTTTAAGTTATATGCACTTTATGCACACTTTTATAGAAATATGCAAAATTTGACATTTTTGCATGTTTTATGCATAATATGCAAAATATGCAATTTGCATATTTGCCCAAGTCTACTTATCACCTGCCTATCTACGTCGGTATATCGTGCCAAAAATTACTTGCAGTATATGTCCTTCAATTGTGTTTTCTTGATGCGTTTTATTCGACAGTACAAATTTGATGTCAAGATATAATATATAGGTCTGCCTCTGGTTTATAATATGTATTTCTTGCAAATAAAAATTATACAGTAAGTAAAAGATACAAGCCACGTTTTTAATTACCTGTTAAAAGTGGGTCATCAGGTGTTGATGCCAAAAATACTAATGCACGTATTTACCTCGATACGTCGAATTAGTATAATAAGAAAGCTGAACTCGACATTGTGTTTTTTTTATTTTGGGTTACTAAGTTATTGGCCCATTTTTACAAAAGGAAACTGTCAAGGAGAAGCGGAGTATTTAGATGTATCGGTGGCATTGAGTCTTAAACGAAGCAAAGAATTAGCTAAGTTGTTGAGTTTCAAGAGTTTCAGTGTTGTTGGCAGCTATTCCAGTAATGTTATCCAACTTGTTTTTTTTTTAATTGTGTAAACAAATTTTTTTAAGGTGTGCAGAAATCTCTAAAACAAAACAATATTTATGTAGCTTTTGCTTCTTTTAATTATGCATGTTGCCTATTTTTCTTCAACATTTCCTATAATTCTGTGATAATATTAGCAGTACATCTTTGTCTAGGCTGACCTTAGGGCCGTAACTGCGATGTTGGGGGCCACGGGGCAAACATGATCTGGGGGCCCCTACCGTGGGGCCTGGGGTTTATCCCCCAGCGAAATGGGGGGTCCGGAAAAATGTTTGATATTTAACCCCTTGAAAACTCATTTTAATGCATTCCATGACTGAAGTTTCTTGTACCTACATATTGCTATTTTAGTTGACCAACACAAAAAAATTTGAAATCACCTTATTTTAAGCTAAATAATTTTGCAAGTACATACCATCTTTTCTGTTTTCATAAAAAAATATACATACTATATTGTTAATTACATTTTTCGGCTACAATGTGGTTCTTTTCATGTACAAGTGGCCTGGGGTAAATTGGTTAAGACAATTGAAATCTCAATACTCTGGGTATTGGGATTTTGAAGAGGAAGAACTGAGGAACTAGGGAAAAACTGGAAGAGAAGTGATTTAAGATACTAATGAAGAGTGGCTTAGCTCAGAAGAACAAATCAAATGGACAGAGAGACACCAAGTCTCAAGTGAGTATTCGGGCTAGCTTTAATTCACTGAATATTGGTTTGTAATATGAAAATAGATATTTATATGGGATAATGAAATGATATAAACAAGGAAGAAAATGAAATGGCCAATATTCCGGTTGCATTTTAGTTTTTATTTCGTCAAAATGACTAATTTTCTCAGTAATAATTTATATCTTTACGAAAAGTCTCGGGGGCCCCAGCTTAGCCCAGGCCTCCTCTTCAAATGGCATTTTAGGTTTTATTACGCCAAAATAACTAATTTCTTAAGTGATAATT
Source organism: Diabrotica virgifera virgifera (assembly GCF_917563875.1). NCBI lineage: Eukaryota > Metazoa > Arthropoda > Insecta > Coleoptera > Chrysomelidae > Diabrotica > Diabrotica virgifera. Next base: position 198,139,152 of record NC_065445.1, on the reverse strand, counting down.
TAAATTTATGTTATGGTCTCGGGGGCCCCAGTTTAGCTCCCTCAACTTTATGTTGAGGTCTAGGGTGCATCTGTAAGGTCTTTTTAAAATTGTGTCATTTGAAACTATTTCGTTGGGATCGGCTTTTAAAATACATATTTTTATTTTCCTCATTAAAATCTATGCACGGCCAATCAAACGAGGGCTCCACAGGGGGCCCCCTTGGACGGGGGCCCCGGGGCACTGCCCCGGTTGCCCCAATGGTAGTTACGGCCCTGGGCTGACCTGTGTTTCTTCCGATTGGTGATTTGTGATTACTATCTGTTTAGTCTTGATGTTTTTCCTGTTGTTCGTCTTAGGATTCTCATTTAATTTATTTCACAGTACCTAGGTCTTATTTCTGCGGTGTACATTGTACATGTTTCCTCGTCTTCTATTCTTATACTTGCTTTCTGATCTCATTACACTATTGATGTAACTTTCAGTTAAGGCGAAGTTAGTTAACTGGAACCTAATTTTACAACACTTTAATTTAAATTATCACGTATCTATGCACAAGACAAACCAGGTGCGGGAGCACGCCAAATAGAATTCTATTTTAGTGACGTCACGTTGCCTAGCAACCGTCGATTCTCCCATTATGAAATTCTATTTTGTGACGTCAGCAAAATAGAATTCTATTTGGCGTGCTCTGGGCCCTGATGTAGGAGCACGCAAAATAGAATTCTATTTTGCTGACGTCACAAAACGAATTTCACAATGCGAGAATCGGCGGTTGCTAGGCAACGTGACGTCACTAAAATAGAATTCTATTTTGCGTGCTCCCACTACTGCTAAGACAATCGATCAAGATTCTATGTGTATGTAACTAGAATTGGGTAGAGTGTAATTCTGTATTTTGAACAATATACAAAACTTTGAGGTAACTGGAATATTTTCCAAAGCATCAGAAGCATTCGTTTAAAATTTTATTAAATTATCTCAAAAGATAGATGAGATGTAGTCCTAAATTGGATAAAAAGAGTCCTGAAGAAATAAAACTGCTTGATTTAAAATAAGTACATCAATAACAAACGAAACAAACTAAGATTCCTCGTTTTCTTTTCCTCTAATACGGTTGTTATTATTTTACAATATATTGTGAAAATATATTTTTGGGAACTTTTGATCAATCTGGTATACCTACTTGTTTCTAAATTATTAATACTTGTTGCTTGAAATCCATTTATATTGTTGTGTTTATGACATTTTTAAAAATTGTTGTGAATATGTGTAGACTCAGATTTAGGAATTTTTATTTTTGGGTTGAGTCTTTGCCATGTGTCTTGTCGCTCTCGTGCTCTTAAAATGTATGAGTATCATTGTAGTAAGTTAAACCAAAGATAAACGTTAACATATTCTTCTTCTTCTTTTATATAGCTTTCATTCTGCTTCACATTCAGACATCCTGCTTATGTGCTCATTCCACTCTTTTCTGTTCTTTACCCAGGCATTTATATTGTCTACCCCACATATGCGTCTGATTTCCTCACTTCTTACCCTATCCTGTAGTCCTTTTCCAGCAATCCTTCTTAAGATCTTCATTTCGTTGGTTTCCAGATGTCTTCGTGTTTTGCTTGTATCTGGTCTTGTTTCGGCCGTGTAAGTCATAATTGGCCTAATAACTGACTTATATATTCGGGCCTTTGTTTCCACTCTTAAGTGTTTGTTTTTCCAAATTGTGTCGTTTAGGCATCCGGCCGTTCTACTGGCTTCAATTATTTGGTCTTTTACCTCTTCTTCGATATTGTTGTCGGCTGATAGATTAATTCTCAGATATTTGAAAGTCTGTATAATTTGATTGTCTAACTCCAATTTGCATCTTATTGGTTCTTTGGCAATTACTGAGCTTTTTGTTTTTTGGGCTGATATATTCATTTCTTTTGCGTTAATGTTGAACTCATGCAATAATATAAAATAAAAATGTATACCATTTTTATTCAGTTGCAATGCGAAGGCAAAACAATCTTACTTTTCAATTACAATACGGAGTGCAGTCCAGTCCCTTGAATCGCGATTTTCGGCTCTTATTGGAGCCTTCATCGGAAGGAACGTAGACACTGTTCTCCATATTTTAACTGATTCGTATCGAGAGGTTTTCCCACCCATTGCAACTGAAGTGATGATAGTAGGTGGCTAGCGCCATCTGGCATTGAAAGACGAAGTAGTTTTCAATCCTAATAGTAAATTATTAATATTGAAAATATTAAAAATATTACTAAAAGATTTTTAAATTGAAAACTTATTGGTACACTTTCCTGGTGACACCTCCAAGACTTCTACAATTTGCAAGTCAAATGGATGCTGCAGTGAAGACGAGAGGGAAGGAATTCTACACTATGCAATTCACATCCCCCGTCTGCAGCAATAATCTTTGTAGGTCGTCTTCGCACTTCGCACTCTGCTACTAACACGGTGTCATCAGCGTAACAGAGTATTTTTATCTCTCTATTGCCTATTTCGTACCCTCTTTTTTTCTTCACTTGTTTTATTATTGCATCCAACATTATGTTAAACAGTAGAGGGGTTAGTGAATCTCCTTGCCTGATTCCTGTGTTTGTTTCTATGGGTTCTGTTATTATTCCATTGACTTTCATTTCTATTTTATTTCTTACATATATGTTTTTTATCAGTTTTATGATATCCAGTGGTAAATTTTTGTCATATAATAGGTGTATCACATCTTTTAATTGGATTTTATCAATCGCTTTCTCTAGGTCTATGAAACAGAAAAAGGCTGGTTTGTTATATTCTAATGATTTTTTTGTTATTTGTCTTATCACAAAAACTGCATCGTTACATGATCTTCCACTTCTAAATCCTTGTTGTTTATCGATATATTTATGCACGCCATTATTTTCTCCATAAGTATTTTTGTTGTGAGTTTCAGTATAGTGCTCAGTAAATTTATCCCTCTATAGTTACTGGGGTCTGCCGTATCACTTTTCTTAAAGTACTAGTACACTTTAGAAGACCAAAAATAAGCATTTTTTCAAGATTTGTTTTCTCAGAATCTGTATTAAAAATGAACATAAAACTTTTTACATATTAATATCTAACTCTTAGAGAATACAAAATATACAGGGTGAGGCAGATAAAGGGCCTATTAGAAATATCTCGAGAACTAAAGGTAAGAAAATCATGAAAATTGTTATACAGGGGTTTTGAGGTGTGAACTATTTAATGAAAATATTTTGGTCTCTTTGCTACTTCCGGTTATACCGGAAGTTGATTGTAACTTCGTTTTTTTTAAATGGGACACCCTGTATATTTTTACATTTTTGGATTCTCCTCGATTTCTTCTTTCTTTAAATATAAGGTTTTGTAATATTATACAGGGTAGGTTAAAAGATAATTACGTTTTCTTATTAATTTCGTAGCAAAATTCACACCCTGTAGGCTTGTAGTAGTTTGACATAATAAATTCTATTTATGTTCAAATGATTTTTAATATAGTCTTCTATTGTTAACAATTATTAGTATAGCTAAATTTTTCGTTTTAGTATACAGGGTTGGTTGAAACACGGAATGAGTATTTTCTGAGTTTTCTTAAATGGAACACCCTGTATTTTAGTATTGTAATGAAATGTTGTTTTATGGTACATTTTAATTACTTAAGCACTCCCTATACCTAACTGCTTTAATTTGTGAGTTATTGGTGATTCAAGCAAAACATTAATTGCAACACAAAATATGTGAAATTGTATTAGGTTGGCCGTGAAAACATTCAATCACAAATAATTTTTTGGAAATAAATACATATTAATCTAGACTGATACTTAAAATTGCCAATAATGGTTGAACTGTCAAAATACCATCGAAGTTAAGATTGTTGGTGTGATTAACAATTAAGCACAAATTAAAGCAGTTAGGTATAGGGAATGCTTAAGAAATAAAAAAGTACCATGAAATATCATTTCATTACAATACTAAAATATAGGGTGTTCCATTTAAGAAAACTCAGAAAATACCCATTCCGAGTTTAGACCCACCCTGTATACTAAAATTAAAAATTTAGCTATACTAATAATTGCTAACAATAGTAGACTATATTGAAAATCATTTGAATATAAATAAAGTTTATTATGTCAAACTACTACAATCCTACAGGGTGTGAATATTGCTACGAAATTAATAAGAAAACGTAAATATCTTTTAACCTACCCTGTATAATGTTACAAAACATTATATTTTAAGAAAGAAGAAATCGAGGAGAATCCAAAAATATTAAAATATACAGGGTGTCCCATTTAAAAAAACGAAGTTATAAGCAACTTCCGGTATAACCGGAAGTACCAAGTAGATGAAAATATTTTCATTAAATAGATCAGTCTTCAAAACCCCATTATTCCAATTTTCATAATTCAGTTTCCTTTAGTTCTCGAGATATTTCTAATAGGCCCTTTATCTGCCTCATCCTATATATCTTTTTTCATTTATCCACGTACACTAATATTGTAGAGGGTGCCAAAGCCGAGGCCTCGAAAAAAAGTAGTTCCGATGGCGGACAGTTAATCTCAGGATTGGGATCTCTGAAATAAAAAAATCGTACGGCATTTGAAAAAGGTAGGTTTATAACGTGACAATTTACCACTGTTTGTGAAAAATTCTGCAAAAAAAGATTTTACCGAAATTTGAAATAATTTTGTGAAAATATCGCCCGTTTTTCTTTAGGTTTTCATGGTTAAAAAATATTTATTTTTTATTTTTTGGTCAAATTGTGGTAAATTGTCACGTAAGAAACCTTCTTTTTTCAAATGCAATACTATTTTTTTATTTCAGATATTCCCAATTCTGAGATTAACTGTCCGCCATCATTTTTCGAGGCCTCGACTTTAGTGCCCTCTACAATATTAGTGTATGTGCATAAGTGAAAAAATATATATTTTTTGTACTCTCTAAGAGTTAGATATTAATATGTAAAAAGTTTTATGTTCATTTTTAATAAAGGTTCTGAGAAAAAGATTCTTGAAGAAAATGATTATTTTTTGTCTTCTAAAGTGTACTAGTACCTTACATAACGCTATCATTATAACGTTAATAACGTTAACATATTAAAATAATAAATACAATAAAATTATGTTGGGTAACTGGAATCTACAGATCCAGTTACCCGAAAACTTGAGTTCTAGTTGCCTCCAGATTTATATAGAATATATTATAGAATTTTACTGGGGCAACTTGAACCTATGCATTTGAACCTTTTTTCGTTTAAATAACCTCAAAATGTTCAAATAAATTACACTATGCCACAGCATAAAAAAAAAGTTAGGTAGTTTATTATGCTGTGCTATAGATGCTTCTTGCCGATTTTTATATTTAAGTAGTACGTTCTTTAACGGTAAAATATTGCAAAACCTTACACTTTAAAGAACCGCCTGGATTGACATAAAATTTGGCATACACATAGCTAACAAGTCAAAGAAAAAAAGTGATATTGTGCCGATATGTGCTTTTGCCCTGTGGGTGGTTTTCACCCCCTCTTGGGGGTGAAAAAATATTCGTCCAAAGTAAGTCCGGAAATGGATAAACTGACTAATTTTAAGTAACTTTTGTTCTATAGAGTTTTTTTACTAAGTCAATACTTTTCGAGTTATTTGCCAGTGAATATGTTGATTTTTTTAACAAAATAACCACGCTTTTAGACGGTTTTTCGCAAATAACTCAAATAGTAAGTATTTTGTCGAAAAAACGTTCTTAGCAAAAATATAGCCTGTAAAAAATTTAAGAAAATGGTGTATATATCACGTCTCTATAGCTAGTAGATGCAGTGTTATAGCTAATGAAAAATAGGTTCATATTCGTCAAATTCCAAATGAAATACTTTAACGTGAAATAACCAAAAATGAAGCACATTTTGTTTTATAAAAAAAAAATTCTAGCATCAAAAGTAAACAAGTTACGCTCAAAATAAAGTTAGTCCCTTTTTTTTGGTAAAAAGATCGGGAAAATCACCCCCTAATTAGTATCTCAAATGAACTTAATAGTTATGACTTCACAAGTTTCTTGACTCGTGTATGTATTCTTTATATGATATGTAAGTTTCATCGCTTCAAAGTCCTTATTTTTGAAAGGGTTGTAGTTAAAAGGGGTTGAACGAGTCACTGATCACGAATGTATGCAAATTTAGAAACACCAAATCTTAATCAATTTTTGTCTAACAGAAAAACAAAAAAATACATGATATTCAGAAAAGCAATGCTGACTTTTTTGTTTTTCGGGATTTTTGGTATCTCTAACAATTTTTTAGTTATTTTGAAAAAAAGCATATTTTTCAAAATTAAAATTTTTAAAAATTTTACTTTAAAACCAAATTTTTTCAAAAATAAGCACTTTGAATCGATGAAACTTACAGATTATATAAACGCAACAGAAGTAAAATAATTTGTGGAGCGGTTTTCCCCAAAAAGTGCGTATATTTTGGATATTTCACGTCGAAATATTCTATTTGAAATTTGAGGAATATTAATATATTTTTCATTGGCTATAACTCTTGTTCTACGAGGTCCAGAGACCTAACGCGTACACAATTTTTTTTTACTTTTTTACAGGCTATATTTTTGCTAAGAACGTTTTTTTCGACAAAATACTTACTTTTTGAGTTATTTGCGAAAAACCGTCTAAAAATGTGGTCAATTTGTTGAAAAATGAACATATTCACTCGTAAATAACTCGAAAAGCGTTGACTTGGCGAAAAAGCTCTATAGAACAAAAGTTACTTAAAATTGGTAAGTTTATCCATTTCCGGACTTATTTTGGACATATATTTTTTCACCCCCAAGAGGGGGTGAAAGTCACCCCCAAGGCAAAAGCACACATCGGCACAATATCACTTTTTTTCTTTGACATGTAAGCTATGCGTATGCCAGATTTCATGTCAATCCAAGCGGTTCTTTAAAATTTAGAGCAAAAACCGTGAAAGAATGTACTAATTAAATTATTATAAAATGTATAAGCGACGCGATAGGTGACGTATTATTACATAAATATTTTGGGTAGCACACACATTTTGGGTACAACCATGTACAACACATTTATGTGTTACAAATAATAATTCATCTCAGGGTTTAGGGTTTTTACAATGAAAATCACCATAAAGAATCGAACGTTGTATTTCGTTTTTACCAAACAAGAGATCTGTGCTAACTAACTAAGAACAGACGCTAATAACATTGTCTGTGTGTCCTATTTTCATCTTCTAAACATTAAAATACAAACAAAGGATCAGAAGACCACACACACACGATATAGGTCACTTCACAATGTCTGCAAATCCATGTGTTGTGCAGTCACCCTCCAGGGGCGTAGCTTAAGCAGTTAGTTTGTTACAATATGTATTATTGCACTTAATGTAAGTTTTTACTATGTCAGTACCCAACGTTGTTATGGTTCTACAAAAAAAAAATACTTTTATATGAAAATTTTCGTAACGGTACACATAGCGAGAGCTTAAGATCTATGCAACGGAAAACGGAAGCTTTGGGATGATAGCGATAATGTTATATTGCACGAGCAGTGAATTAAAATGTTGGATTATGGAATTACAAGTATAGGTAAGTATATAGAGCGACAGACGGTGCCCCGCCCTCGTCGCAATATATGGTGTTCGTCTGTCACGCTATATGATTGGGGTATTTAATTGGCGTATGGGCAATAATTAATTTAATAAATAAATAAATTATTCAAAAATGAATATCCATTTTCAATTTCGTTGCAACACGAAACTACAGCCGCATTCATTATTCCAGTTCAATCAGAGAGTGCAGCAAGCACCTCTAACGGTTTCGAAACCTATTAGTCTCTCATCAGGAGGCACATATGCTGCTCTCTTTGACCCAACCAGAACAAACCCCGGCGTGCAGTCACGAATTGCAACGAACGAAATGGCATAGATGCCGTAGCGGCAACTGCTAGCAAAAGACTACGTTTTCAATCTAATGGCATGCAAAACAACATAATGTTACTCTACATCCCACCAGACTGAAAACAATGGGAACCTTCTCTGGTTACACCTTCGAGGCTTCTACAATTTGCAAGCCATAACGAATGCTGAGGCTAAGGAAGATGAGGGAATTTTACAATTTATAATTCACGTCCCATCTGCTCAGCGCGGTAAAGTTCCAACGAGAATGGTTTCCTTCTTACTCCAATCGGAGTAAACATGTAAATCAAAAATGAATATCCATTTTAAATTTTGTTGCAACACGAAACTACAGCCGCATCATTATTCCAGTTCAATTAGAGAGTGCAGCAAGCAATATAAATTATTAAAAATAAACTATGTATGTTAATAATAGCAGGTATACAAAATTTTAATTAATGTGAAGTTGTCCGGGTTGTGAGGAAGCTCGGTATGAAAAATGTTTCTGATTCGGTTTATTTACGGTTTCATTCTTTGCTTTTTGTATTGAAAAATGTTTCGATATGTAGTATCCCTCCAGGCCGAAACCAAATTTGTTGAGTAGTATAGACATCTATATTAATAACCTATATGTTTCCTACAGCCGATTTTGATGATATACATAGTTATAAACAAATGAAGATCAAAAAACGATAAATTTTCGCTTTTTTCGTCTATAACCAAAAAGTTAAGTATTTTAAACAAATTTGAGAGTGAGAAACTCATAAACCGTATAAAAAACTTCAATATAACGTTCGCTGAATGTCTATCCTTATTGGTTGCTTAGAAAATTGCAAAATAAATCAAAAATTTTGAGTTTTTACAAATATTCTTATGTAAAACTATGATAATAACTTATGTAAAAATTAACTTAGAACGTTCTTATTATACGGAATGCTAAGACTTCTGGTGCTTAAATCATACCCTAAACAAAGCAATTGGCCAAATAGTTCAAAAGTTATTTAATTTGTTTATCCCAAATTAATTTTTTTTGCAACGCTATAAGTCAGAAAATGATGAAGTTACAGTAATACTTTGGATAGTTTATGAAAGAAGAAGATTTATACTATCAATTTAATTAAAAAAAATGACAAAAAATAATTCTAAATACTGCAAAATTATTTTGCAAAAACATGTGACTTAAAAAAGGGGGGCTAACTTCGTCCCTAAGTGTCCTGTGACAATTGTTTTTCTTTCTAAATGTGTATAAAAATTCAGTCTTTCCAAATATGAAAAAATAATTTTTCTACGGGTAACGGTTAAAAAGTTATTCCAATTGTTTATAAGTAAGCAAAGAATCGACGTGTTTTTGCAAAATAATTTTACACTGTTTAAAATTACTTTTTGTCATTTTTTTTTAATTAAGTCAATAGTGTAAGTGTTCTTCTTCCATAAAATGTCAGAAGTCTTACTCTCCTCCTGTCGGAAGTCTCCTCATAATTTTCTGACTTGTAGTGTTGCAAAAAAATGAATTTGGGATAAACAAATTAAATAACTTTTAAACTATTTGACCAATTGCTTTGAAATTTAAAATATAATTTAAGCACCAGAAGTCTCAGCAATTCGTGTAATGAGAAGGTTCTAAGTTAATTTTTACATAAGTTATGAATATTTATAAAAACTCAAAATTTATGATTTATTTTGCAATTTTCTAAGCAACCAATAAGGATAGACATATTCAACAAACGTCATATTGAAATTTTTTAGACGAATTATGAGGTTCTTACTCTCAAAGTTTAAAATGCTTAACTTTTTGGTTATAGACGAAAAAAGCGAAAATTTACCGTTTTTTGATCTTCATTTGTTTATAACTATGTATATCATCGAAATTGGCTGCAGGAAACATATAGGTTATTAATATGGATGTCCATACTACTCAAAAAATTTGGTTTCGGCCTGGAGGTGGATGTGTCAGGAGAAAAATCTTATTTATCTGGACTAATGGAACCCTTTGCGACTTCCTGTTCAGAAATTTGTCTTTTAAACAAATCAGAAGAGCGACGAGGGAAATTTTTGGTCAGAAAATGTTTAAAAAATTAAACAAATTCCAACAATCAACTTTTTTTGCCCTGACAAAAATATTTTATTGAGTTTTTGTTTCATTCTAAATAAAAAAATCTGGTATCGTTTTTTTAGTCTAGGCGCCAGAGGAGTCACCGTGTCCTTTTCAATCTTGATGGACAAACTCAACGGTTACTTATGAATTTTTGGCTGCTGATTACGAATTTCGCGGGTGGATTTCGATCCGAGCGGTCAAAAAATTGTTATAAACAATTTAATTGTTTATAAATTGTTTATAAGGCTCTGGCTCATAAACTAAAAGAGATAAAAAGGAATGTTTCAAATAAAATTTTTTCGTTAATAAAAAACGAAGAAAAAAGCCTTTACCAAACTTAAATCCAACAATTAGAACTCAAGATATTGTAAAATTAGTGCACAATGCAAATTGAAAATTGCAAAATAAGTATTTTTCGAAGTTTTATCGATCGTAACTCGGCTTCTAAGGATGGAAATGAGCCTTAAAAGGTCTGATTTCAAAGTTTCATTAATAGGCTTCCAAACAGATTTTGTTATATTACTTGAACTTCATTTGTTTTAAAGTTATATCCATTTGAAGTAATCATTTTCTAAAAAAAATTCTACATTAGTTTGTTTATAAGGGTTTCAAGTAAATTTGAGCTATAGACATTTATACTTTAATTAACAATAATGATAGAACAACTCAAAAGAAATAATTTGAGCTGAATAAAATGTTCGAAAGTTTATTTTTGGTCAAGATATCGATATTTTAATGGCGCGCTATGAGGCGCAACATCGTTTCATAGTCAAGTATTTTTCGACGCTTTATCGATCGTAACTCGCCTTCTACACATGCAAATAAGCCAATATGTGATATCCATATAAAAATGGATCGAGATATTTTGCATCATCATTGCATATAAAACGAGCATATTGACGTGCCTTGATGATGCTACAAAAGAACTAGATCCACTTTATATGGATACTATCCACTATCAACTGGATATCTATACGATATAGATTATATCTATATCATATAGATAATTAGACTCTGAATCCCCAGAAAGTTTTAGTTTTACTGCCTACAAGAACATACTTAGTACCACCATGTAACTGTAAAAATTGCTCTAAGAACTTATGCAGATGTAAAAAAGCTGATATTCCCTGTATATCTCGATTCACATGCATGGAACAAAAAGTTTGTAAAATAGTATTAATAAATAATATCAACGTACTTTTTAGTTCTATTTCTGTAATATTACTTTTTAATGTTTTTTTTTCTCATTTAGTACAAAAAATAGAAGACAAAGTAAATAGAATGAAAGGTGATACGAGGTACAGTATGATGATTTAATTATAAGAATTATATAATAAAAATTTTATTAGGATCTTCAAAAATGAAAAATGAAGATAACGTATATATACATAGAAATTATAATTTGCATCGAGAAGTTAGCGCGTGAACCTTTACGCGGTGAGCCGATCTTGCGCCTCAGAGCGCACTATTAAAATATCGATATCTTGGCCAAAAATAAACTTACAAAGATTTAAACTCAAAAATATTCTTTTTGAGTTCTTCTATCATTATTGTTAATTAAAGTATAAATGTTTAAAGCTTAAATTTGCTTGAAACCCTTATAAACAAATTAATGTACAATTTTTTTAGGAAAATTATAACTTCAAATGGGTATAACTTTAAAACAAATAAAGATCAAGTAATTTAACAAACTCTGTTTGGAAGCCTATTAATTAAGCTTAAAAATGAGACCTTATAAGGCTCATTTGCATGCGTAGAAGTCGAGTTACGATCGATAAATCTTCGAAAAATATTTATTTTGCAATTTGCAATTTGCATTGTGCACTAATTTTACAATATCTTGAGTCCTAATTGTTGGATTGAAGTTTAGTAAATGCTATTTTCTTCGTTTTTTATTAACGAACAAATTTTATTTGAAACATTCTTTTTTATCTCTTTTAGTTTATGAGCCAGAGCCTTATAAACAATTTATAAACAATTAAATTGTTTATAACAATTTTTTGACCACTTGGATCAAAATCCACCCTCGAAATTCGTAATCAGCAGCCAAAAATCCATAAGAAACCGTTGAGTTTGTCCATCAGAATTGAAAAGGACACGGTGACCTCTATTTGGCGCCTAGACTATTTCATGAAGTTGATATTTTTCGAGTTATCAGCGAAGATCTAAAAAATATACATTTTCGAGGCTTGAAAACTCAGATCTAATTTAGTATTTTTGAGGTTGCCACGTGCCTAAATTGAAGTATAAACATTATGTTTAAAGATTCTGAAGAGTAATCGGGACTTGAAGAGGTCGCGCATAATTAACAATTTTAACAAACAACGGTCTAAATTTAAACAAGATCCGATTATACTACAGAATCTTGAAATTGAATCTTTAAACTTCAATTTAGGCATTTGGCAACCTCAAAAATTATTAATTTACATACGAGTTTTCAAGCCCCGAAAATGCGTATTATCGCATTTTTCAGATTTTAAATCGGTCATAACTCGCAAACTATCAACTTTTGAGGAAAATGAGGACAAATCTTTTTTGTTTAAAATGGCCCAAGAATCCTAGTAGGAATCGCCAAAGAAACTGAATCAGAATTTTTTTTCAGGCGGAAGCGGCCTCACATGGACTATAATATAAGCCCCATTGATTTGAGAGCGTCGGCTCAAAATTTCGGACCAATGCTTTTTAAATGCATTTAATTTTTTTCGAATCCTGAGAAAATTAATAAATGTTTTTGAAAATTTTTGACGCAGAATGAAAGATTACATTATTACCGAGGGCCGAAAGTTCCTTAGAATAAACAAAAAGTTTATTTTGAATGAAATATTTGAAATTAAAAATAGCACTCAATTTTCTCTTCTTTTTCACCCCTGTAAGTTATTAAAATAAAAATTAAAAAAATTTTCAGGGATTTTCGGCTTTTGGTAATAATGTAGTCTTTCATTCTGCGTTGAAATTTTTCAAAAATACTTGGGATTCGAAAAAATTAATGCATTTAAATAGCATTGATCCGAAATTTTGCACCTGCGCTCTTTTAAGCTACATTTGCCGTATGGTACCTATTTTCTCTAAAACACAATTCAATATTCTTTTTAATCATTTAATTTCTCCATAATGGAAAAATTTTAAGGAATTCTAAGTGGAAATTATCAGGTCCTGGTGCTTTCTAGCACCACCTAATATGTTTTTTATCCCGGTTATTTATAGCGTTCTTCGCCTTCCGGTTCCCAGTTTACAGCTTCGTCGGTCGTTCCATTGGCCAGGGTGAAGATTCCTTTCCGACATTGCCTTCTGAATGCCGCCTAGCCAGGATTGTTTCGGCGTTCCTCTCTTCCTTCTTTTCATTGGCGTCCATTTTAGAATTTGTTTTGGCAGTCTGTCGTCGTCCGTTCTTTCTACATGACCATACCAGATCAGTTGTCTCCTTTGAATTTCGTCTATGATGGTTGACTTGACTCCCATTATATTTCTGATTTGGTTATTTTGTATTCTTTCAAGCCTTGATTTTCTAGCCGATTTTCTAAAGAAGTCCATTTCCAATGCAAGTAGGCGTCGTTCCAGTTTCGCATCCATAGAGACTATACTTTTAAAGATGGAGTTAAAGGTGAGATGTTTTCTTTGATTAGATAGTTCTTTTGACTATAGCATCGGGTTTAGGCATCAAATCACCATTTTTCCTTTCACGATCCTTTGCTCTATCTCTTTTTCGGTGCGCCCACTCTTGTTAATTGTTGTTCCCAAATATACATATTCCTCACAGTTCTTGATTGTTTCTTGTTCGTTAACTATTAGATCTTCAACTTCAGTCCCGACGCATAAGTATTGCGTTTTGTTTCTATTTACAGAAAGGCCCCACTCTCCATATGTTTGAAATAACCGTCTCGTCATGAATTCTAAATCTTCCTTATCCGCTGCTACTACGACTTGGTCATCCGCGAATTGTATAGTATACAACGTTGTATCACCGTCAAGTTGAATTCCCATACCTGAACAAGATCGTTTCCAGTGTTTTAGTGCTTCATTTAAATATATCTTAAATTGTATTGGGGAGAGACAGCATCCTTGTCGTAATCCTTTTGTTACTGAAAATTCTTCTGATAAGGGTTGTTTAGTTTGATTTTTGATGTTACCATACCTAATATATACCTAACTATGGCAAAAGGTAATTACCTCTTTACTCTTTACTCGTTGTAAATACTTGTCTATATCAAAGGGGCTTAAACAAGGATGTTGTCTGTCTCCGACTTTATTTAAAATATATATTCAATCATCGCTAGAGCAGTGGAGGAAACAAGTATCCGGAATGGGAATAGACATAGGCAGTGGTAAATGTCTAACAACTTTGTTTTTTGCAGATGATCAGGTAGTCGTAGCGAATGATGAGGAAGACATGGACTACATGTTTAGAAAACTAAAGAAAGAATATGAAAAATGGGGCCTCAATATGAATATGTCAAAGACAGAGTATCTTAAAATAGGGGATGATGAAGAAGATCCAGAGTTAGAAATTAGAACCACGAAAAGATGTAATGAATATAAATATCTCGGATCTATAATATCTAAAGAAGGCACTACCAAAAGAGACATCGAAAAGAGAACGCAGCAGGGCAAAAAAGCGGTAAACATTCTGGGCTCTCTACTGTGGTCTAAAGATATAAGGCAAGAAACGAAATTGACAATCTATCGTACCTTGGTAGAGCCTATTATGACTTATGGGGCAGAAGTTTGGCAGATGACAAAAAAAGATAGGAAAAGAATAGAAGTAGTAGAAATGGATTATCTAAGGAGAGCGTGTGGTATATCTAAAAAAGATCACATCAGGAATGAAGATATTAGAAGGAGGACACATACTGTATATTCCAGTGTAGATAAAATTGAAACTAGACAACTAGTGTGGTATGGTCACGTGAAACGAATGAATGAAGATAGATGGCCAAAGAAAGCTTTAAATTACATACCACACCAAAGAAGAAGAAGGGGAAGACCTTCAGTTGCCTGGGAAGAAAATGTACGGCACATCATGAAAGATAGAGCCATCAAAGAAGACGAATGGATGGACAGAAAACGATGGCGGTCGAAATGCGAGAAGCGGCAGAGGCTGTAGGAACCTCGCTGATAGATAGATAGATAGAAATACTTGTAATAGTATGGAAACTTGGCAGATATGCCAAAATCGGTAATTGTTTCGTCCATTGGATAATAAAAAACATGATAGCCATTTAAATGTTTTTAGAAATTGATGATATTTGTCAGACAGTGAATGCAATAACAATTTAAGACTAAAGATAATTTGCAGTTTTCTGGTAAAGTTAATGACATGTATGTATGAAAACATTAAACTTTGGATTGCTTCCAAACACAAGTTCATTTTTTATTTAAATTAGGTGATATAAATTTTAGGCAAACTTTCTTTGTTTAGTGACAGTATCGTAGGAAGCCCGAGTTTTGACTTCGCTTTTAAAAAATGTTTAACCTTGTATAAAAATGTCTTCAAAAGAAAATATTGTAATGATACGTACCGAAAAGAATTACCAATTCTATACAGGGCCGGTGATAACCGGGATGCACTGCAAGCGGGCACCCCTGTTTGGGCGCCAAAATGCTTTTTTCTGCTGGTGCTATACTAAATTAATACTAATTTAAAAAAACCCAAGGGCGCCTGTTATACTAGTTTTGCAGGCGGGTATCTTATACCCTAGCGCCGGGACTGCCAATATACAAGGTGATCAACGTATACTAAGGATCACAATATCGCCGCGATACCATTGAAAAGTTACCGAGCTCAGAAATTTGACTCAATTTCTTTTTAAAAAGGGGAAAATGTCTATAGCTGGGTCTGTCGGTATGTGTGTGGAACAGTTAGAGATAGTGCAAACACTCTTGACCACGGCGCAGTAGCCTTTACGTGAATTTTGACTAGGCCTTCGCGCAGCTTCATGGTCAGGAGTGTTTGCACTATCTCTACACCGATATGATTTTTTTGAAGTTATATTTCTTTAGGCGCGATTTCATTGAGGGTGAAATTTTATTGATCTGTGCGCATGCGCACACCGACAGTATGGTATTAGTTGTTATACGGGCTCTGATTGGGTGTTGAAATAATATGTCAATAATTGTTCAATATGGAGGTTATCGGTAAACAAAAATATTGTATATATTAGTTTTTATTGTTGTGAGGACAGAAATAAAATCAAACTTATAATTATAGTGACTTTTTAAATAGTTTTGAAAAGCCGCAGGTACGTAATTCTAAATGTTTCAGTTGTATTCCAATAAAAAATTATCTTCATACCTATCTATTTGGAAAATGTAAAAAAATAATGTACTTACCTATTAGTAGGCAATGGTTTAATTTACATAATCTGATAACGAACAAACTTTCTACACATCTTCATCTAATATATCGTTTTCTTACTCTATATTTTGTTGTATTTTAATTCGACAAAAATCAAACTAATAATTTGATTCATATAAATAAACAAAATGTCAAAAACTTTATGTGGTGTAAACGTTTAGGTTGTGTATATTCCCACATGACGTATACGCGAATGTGGTGTAGTGGGAAATCGCTTCAACTCTCGTACGGCGCGGTAGACGTGAAGTGGGTTCAAGCCCCAAGCAAGTTGTTATTTTTTTATTTTTTTTTTTAGATTTTATGATTGTAAGTATATTATTATATATTTTTTTTTCAGAAAATACGTATTTAATTAAAATTTTTGGCAACAATTATTGTTCAGAAATCATTTGTGACATTTTTCAATGTGTTTGTGTGTGTTTTATTCTTTTATTTTTTTAATTTTTGGTATTGTTTTAATAAAAAATTTTGGAAAGTAGTAGAGAAACTGTTTAAAGTATATTGATTTCGTTGAAATCATATAATAGAAGTATAACTTCTTACGTGCGTACAAAGTACACACACATTCTTTTTATGTTTCAAGAGGGAGTTGGGGCTGATTTAAGACCGGTGTAGTTTGTGACGTTTGGCCACCCATAAGCCAGCTATAGGATTGAATAAGTAGAACAGGGCATATTTTTTGAGAGAATATATTCCCTATCTCAAAAAGAGATAGGGAAACAGCAAATACACGGTTTAGCAACCCGGTTTAGTGTTACAATCGGTAGCGCTTGAGTCCAGCTTTCCAACGGTGCTTAAGTGGTCAGGATCGGAGATACAAACCATCCAGTATAGCCGAAAAATTGAAAAATTGAACTTTGGAAATTTTTGTGTTTTTGACAATTACTCAAAATTTCAATCTACAAATTGCGCCAATAACTGAGCGTTTGTACGATTACTCCTGAGGCGTTTAGTGGTTTATACGTATACCTCATATTATGTGGGAAAATTCGAATTTTTAAACAAATTCGAAGTTTGAAAACTTCTGTTGAGACCAGATTCTGGTTACTCATTTATTTGTGGTTTCTAATACAGTAGAGCGTCGATTATCCGAACTAATTGGGGGACAGGGGTGTTCGGAAAATCTATTTTTTCGGATAATCGAACTGTATTGATATAGCAACACTATTTATCCATAGGCGAATGAAAGCTTTATTTACGTACATCTTTACATACTTACATACATACAAGACAAGTATATCTTTAGTGGCAAATAGGATAGAAATTAAACAAAAAAGTGCTGTATTTGCAACAAAATGAAGATTTTTAAGCATTAAAAAATCTTCAATTTTTTTCTGCCTAAGCAATCCTACCCGTTTACGAGCATCTGGGTTACGTGTTTTTTAACTTACCATGTGTCTGGCAAAATATTTCAGAATGGATTAAAAATATGAAATTTGATTTTCGGTGTCAGTTTGGCATCTCAAACTATATGCAACAAAGATAAAACTCGCTGGGATCTAGGGAGGAGAAATAGGTTCTCCCCGGGATCTTTTTTGAGTAAACCGCTTATATATGTACAGCATCATCTAAATCCGTGTTTAAGGCAAGTTTTATCTATTACGATTTGTGGATCTGTCAGAATAATTAATCGGAACATAAAATTGCTCATGTCCGTCTTTTCTTTTTTTATCCATCTTACCAGCCTACCAGCCTAACATATTCGTTGGACAAATTGGTTGCAGATTCACCTCCCTCTACTTGTTAATCTCGTGTTTATTTTTCATAGAAAGGACAATACGCTTACGTTTAGGCATTTTCAATTCAGTTTTTATACAAGTCGGGAGTTCGGATAAGCGATCGTAGGTTGATCGACATTCGGGTAATCGACGCTCTACTGCCTGTCTATTTATCAAGGTAAAAATTCCAACGAATTTTTGGTCTCTTTAGTCAGATATGAGTAAACCAATATACAATGAAAATGAAAGACATACCCCTCCGATGATCCCTAATGAGGGCGAAACGTACGTAAGTGGTTTATGGTCCTCTGAACGAATTGAAGTATAAGATGTCTGTCATTGTCATCTAATTTTTAAGTTATAGACTCATAAATCTGATCAAATGCATTTCCAATGGGAAAGAACGGTTTTAAGAGGCAGCAGTAGCGCGCGGAAAACGCGTTCCAAGATTGCAGCTTTAATTTTGAATATTTTGTCGAGATATTTGGCACACACATTCGTAATATAGCACCAATGGGCGGTACAGAGCCCAACTTGAGAAATATGTTCGTATGTGGAAATTACTCTATAATTAAATACAATATTAAAAAACGAGTCTGTACAGGGCCGTAACTACCATTGGGGCAACCGGGGCAGTGCCCCGGGGCCCCCGGCCAAGAGGGCCCCCGTTTGGTTGGCCGTGCATAGATTGTAACGAGGTCAAATAAACTTTTTTAAGTACTTTCAGTCAAGTTCTACTTCGAGTTATTCGATTGTGATAAATACACGGCATCTAACAACTTCAAAGATCGATTTTAACCTGTTTCATCAGCACCATTATAAAAAATTTTGTCTCAAAATCTCTTCATAAAGTCACCTTATTTTCTTTGCTTTCAAACCACAAAGCAGCTCCGTCTTTTAGATGGCTTCTTATAATTTCTTTGCAGTCTTTGAAGTTCAGCATATGTTGGAATTTGTTTTTTAAGATTTTAATAAAAGGTATCGGATATGGTTTTCTAAATTAAATCTCCGCCAAATTGAATTCTGCTCTCATTAGAGCTGTATACAATTACATATTTTCTGACGGTCTCCTCCTTTTTGACATTATCCTATCTCCTTCAATTTTTCTTCCACTTTTTCCATATCGAGTTTTAACGCATTCTAGAATTTTCTTCCACCTTTTCAATTTCCTGTATCTTCTCAGCAATCTGGTTTACCTCTTACTGCATTTTCTCTAAATAAACCTTCATATCTTCATATTTTTCCAACTCTCAACGAACAGTATCGTTCGTTGGGAGGCACTGAAGTCCTCATACCAATCTGAAAGATGTTCCTCGAAAGTGACTCTAACACCTCTCAATTCAACACGCTGCTGGGCTGAAGATTTGATGCAGTCAATACACTTTGAAGTGCCTTTCAAGTCTAGTTCTGACAAGTAACAAAAGAAATGAAAGAGACGAAGCAGCACAACTGAAAAATAGAAAATTTGTTCAAATTTGTTTTGTTACTAGTTGTGCAAAATAAAATCCTTGAAATCCTCAACATAGTCTCGAAAACACTGCAATCAAAATCTTTGGACCTTTTAACAGCTTATAGTTTACTTGAAGAGAGCCTCTTAAAACTAACTGAAATGAGAGGACAATTTGAAACCTTCTTTGAAGTGGCTTCAAATATGTGTCAACGTTGGGGAATACCATTAGGGTTCCCTCCAAAAAGAATGCAGAAGAAGAAAAAATATTTCGATGAACTGTGCGATGATAAAAGACTTCAAGATCCCAAGTCATGTTTCAGAGTAACCGTGTTTTACTCAATGATCGACAAATCGACACATTATGATGCCACCAGCTAGACACTCGCGTTCAAGAAATGAAAGCAGTGTAAGATACGTAGGGGAAGTATGCCTGAGACGGCATACTGGCTGAGATGGCATATCGCGCGTTTTTCGTAAACTATTCCAAATTTGGTGCCTAGTGTGACAGTTTTCAGTTCCTCAAGTTAAAATTTGTCAACATTGTTGAACTTATGCATATTAGTTTTATTTTGACAGCAGTAGCCTTTGGAATGTTAATTAAGTAGGACAAAATATTTATTGACTTTTTTTGTATCACATTATAATTCGCGAGTCTTTACACCTGAGTTAAGTTTTTAAATTTTGTGATGTTCCTTTACCTTATGCCTATCACGCCTGTATCGATTTATATCTTAAAAATGTGCTTAAGAAAAATTAGGTTAAAAAAACGGTATGATTGCAATGTTGCCTGAGATGGCATAGTAAACAGGTGGATAAGATGGCATAGGTATGCCATCTCACCCTTATGCGTTTTTACACTGCATTAATTTTGTTATATGATTGAAGTTTGTCGTTACAGTTATGAATCGTTTTAAGAGGAATTCGAACCGACAAAATCGATTCCGTCGATATTGAGACAAGTGACGAGGAAGATGATGCTTACATTTTTTGTAATGGCCTCTTTTCATTATCTCGTTCTCGAAAAACCTGACTAAGATGTGCCAAATGACTAACCTTGCCAAATTTGTGGCAAGTGGTCATATTCCGAATGTGCCGGTGTACCCAAGACTACAAAAAAAATTATTTGTGACTTATGAGTCGAGATTAGTGCCTTTATTTCAAGGGTATGCCATCTTACCCACATGTATGTGGGTGAGATGGCACATGTAATACTTTACAATTTATTTTCTCAGAAAAAAACTATAATATGTACCTTGTTAAAAATTAATGTTATATTTATGTAAATGTTCCTAGCACTGACTTTGATTTTTATTACATGTCTAACTCTATCGATTATCGATTACAAAACATTTAAAAAAAAGTATGCCGTCTCAGGCATATCTCCCCTACCGAATTGTTCAACCTGATTTTATTTTAAATGCCAACGAACAAGACCCTCAAAACAAAGCAATCAACTTCGTAAATCGTTTTCCAGATGATTCCAGATGAGAGATTGAGGGTTTACCCCCACCCCCTTCCCCTGGGAGGTAAACCCCCGATACCCCCGATAGGCGGCCCCCAGATCACGTTTGCCCCGGGGCCCCCAAGATCGTAGTTACGGCCCTGAGTCTGTACCGCCATTAAGAAGAACAAGAAAATACACTTTTTTCAAATAAACTTTTTTATCTCATGCTTAGATTTTGTGTCACATTGGAATTACTAAAAATCGATTATCTATAACAAGAAATCCAACTTGACTGACTTGACAACATTTAGTGCACCTATGAGTATAATAATTATTGTTATCACAATATTGTGTTAGTTTTTGATAGTACCTATAGTGTCACTGTCACTGTCGTACTGCCGACCCACTGTTGCCGCATAGCGTCGTAACCACTAGACCATTTCGGTGATAATGGTTTAGTATAATAGCTTATAACGCTTAACGTGTAATCGATAAAAATTACATTTAAGTTCATACATTGAATTTATAAAAAACTTTGAAAAACTCCTGATACAAGAATAATAAAACCTCTAAACGCGGTAAAAATGAGTGGAGCACACAATATACCAGCTTAGTATGGTATAACTAGACCCAAACCCAGACATCCAGAGTGAAAGTTATCCTCCAGCACCAAATTGTTCTATATGGTCCACATAATGTTCAGAAAAAAGTCACACCATTTTGAGCGTAGGGTGTGAGGGGAGGGAGAGGGGGAGAGGGGGGGGGGGGAGAAATCGGTAAATTCGTAGTTTTTTACGTTTTTCGTCAATATTTCTAAAACTATGCGGTTTAGCATAAACAACCTTCTATACAAAAATGTTCTACATTAAATTTGAAATAAAAAAGGTTCTATGCATAATCCTTCTAAAATGAACGGTTCAAAAGTTACGGAGGTAGTATAGTATAATTGGTCCAAAAAAAGGCCTAACCCAAACATCCAAAGTAAAAGTTATCCTCCAACACCAAATTGTTCTATATGGTCCACATAATGTTCAGAAAAAAGTCACACCATTTTGAGCGTAGGGTTTGAAGGGAGGGAGAGGGGGAGAGGGGGGGGGGGAGAAATCGGTAAATTCGTAGTTTTTACGTTTTTCGTCAATATTTCTAAAACTATGCGGTGTAGCATAAACAACCTTCTATACAAAAATGTTCTACATTAAATTTGAAATAAAAAAGTTTCTATGCATAATCCTTCTAAAATGAACGGTTCAAAAGTTACGGAGGTAGTATAGTATAATTGGTCCAAAAAAAAGGCCTAACCCAAACATCCAAAGTAAAAGTTTTCCTCCAACACCAAATTGTTCTATATGGTCCACATAATGTTCAGAAAAAAGTCACACCATTTTGAGCGTACGGTTTGAGGGGAGGGAGAGGGGGAGAGGGGGGGGGGGGAGAAATCGGTAAATTCGTAGTTTTTTACGTTTTTCGTCAATATTTCTAAAACTATGAGGTTTAGCATAAACAACCTTCTATACAAAAATGTTCTACATTAAATTTGAAATAAAAAAGGTCCTATGCATAATCACATAAGGCAATGGACAGGGATTACCGACATACAATCACTGATCCACATTGCAAGAAACAGAGAGTTAATGGAAAATGTGATCGCCAACATCCATTAGTGGATTTGCATTTGAAGAAGAGAAGTATGCATAATCCTTCTAAATGAACGGTTCAAAAGTTACGGAGGTAGTATAGTATAATTGGTCCAAAAAAAAGGCCTAAACCAAACATCCAAAGTAAAAGTTATCCTCCAACACCAAATTGTTCTATATGGTCCACATAATGTTCAGAAAAAAGTCACACCATTTTGAGCGTAGGGTTTGAGGGGAGGGAGAGGGGGAGAGGGGGGGGGGAGAAATCGGTAAATTCGTAGTTTTTTACGTTTTTCGTCAATATTTCTAAAACTATGCGGTTTAGCATAAACAACCTTCTATACAAAAATGTTCTACATTAAATTTGAAATAAAAAAGGTCCTATGCATAATCCTTCTAAAATGAACGGTTCAAAAGTTACGGAGGTAGTTTAGTATAATTGGTCCAAAAAAAAGGCCTAACACAAACATCCAAAGTAAAAGTTTTCCTCCAAAACCAAATTGTTCTATATAGTCCATATGTTATTCAGTAAAAAGTTACACCATTTTTTGCGTCCGGTTTGGGGGGGGGGGAGATGGGAGAGAAGTCGGAAAATTAGTAGTTTTTTTACGTTTTTGCCAATATTTCTAGAACTATGCTTTAGCGTAAACACGTATTCGACACTTTTTATATTTTTTGTAGTGTAGGAAACAAAGGTTGAACCTTGCAAAATGGACACAAGTCCGGTTTTATTTTTTTTCTGGTATATCAAGGGGTGCTTTTTATATGACTAACTTTTTCTGAAAAAATTTCGCCCCGGAACCTCCCTTTTCACCCCTTTAAAGGGGGTAATTTGTGGTTTTTGCGGAACGTAGCCCTTCCTGTAACTTTTACAAAAAATTTCTTTTATAGAAATATGAAGAGGACTATATTTTCTACGACATATTTCCAACACCATCTCTCTATCATCCACCGTTTAGCAGGGGTGGCGCCCTAAAGTTGACAAGTTTTTAAAAAAGATGTTTTTAAAAAATATATATCTTCCCTAACTGTAACGGAAATTAAGAAGAAATCCTGCGGCAATTATTCACAAATAACTGACTGATTTTTTGGTATAGGTTTTACTTAAGGGTAATTGCCCTTTTTTTAATTACAGGGTGTTACATTTTAAAAAACCTCTTTTTATACCATCTGAACCGTTTATGCTAGAGTAAAAAGACTTTCAGCGATTACCCATGTACTGGTGCTATTTATAAATTTGTATAAGGCACCCCCCTCTTTTCCCTGGAACCACCCCAAAAAAAATAAGAATTAATAAATAAATTGATTTTCTTGGAATCCTTCACACACAATGCCCTTTATTAATATGCTTCATATATCATTTTGTGGATGTTATTATTACCCATGCATGGACACCAAAAGCAATTTCCTAGTGCAACCCCTGTAGCAAAAAAAAATAAATAAAATGGGGGGTTGAAAATTTTTTTTTGTTTTTTGCTTTTTGATCCATATGGTCACATGCTTCATCAATAGTGCTTTTCAAAAATATATATGGTTATTGCAACATCTCTGCGAAAACCACCCCTATCCTTGAAAATATACTGCAGAAACTACCCCTATCCCTTGGCGAGCATGTTTTTACGATTTTCTCATTACCTATGTGTTCTTTTTAAACAAAACTTATACAAGGTTAAAGACCACTATTTACTCTAAAAATTATGTCCTATTCATTTTTTCGTATAAGCAACCGTTACGGCACAGTGGCGCCGTAAACCTCATATATGCTTTGGCGGGCTCCAGTTTTTGTTTTTCTTTCGTCATCTGTTCGTTTTATTGATAAAGTACTTATGCAAAATAAAACAACACAGTGTAACCTACAAATTATGACTTATGCACATTTTACATTCTTTGCTCCCCAAAGCCACAGTGGTGGCCCAAAATAAATTTTTGCATATTTTCGCCACCTACATGCATTTTATTGCATTAATGCTACCTTAACAGCACAATATTTACCCTTAGGTGGTCGCTACGCAGTGGCGGATCCAGGGAGGGGTGATGGGGATGATCACCTCCCCCCCTCTCAAACCAAGTGATATTATATTCAAAGATTATAAAAATATTCATTTATTTTTATAGAAATTTAACCAATTGGCACCCCCCTCTTAACGATGCTGGATCCGCCACTGTCGCTAAAGCATAAAAGTCATTCTTATAAAAATAATATTAATATAATATAAGTATTTCTATAAAAATAAATGAATATTTTTATAATCTTCAAATATAATATCACTTGGTTTGAGAGCGGTGGGGGTGATCGCCCCATCACCCCTCCCTGGACCCGCCACTGCTTAGCGACCACTTAGGGGTGAATATTGTGCTATTAAGGTAGCATTAACGCAATAAAATGCGTGTAGGTGGCGAAAATATGAAAAAATTTATTTTGGGCCACCACTATAGCTTTGGGGAGCAAAGAATATAAAATGTGCATAGGTCATGATTTGTAGGTTACACTGTGTTGTTTTATTTTACATAAGTACTTTATCAATAAAACAAACAGATGACGAAAAAATAAACAAAAACTGGAGCCCGTCAAAGCATATATGAGGTTTACGGCGCCACTGTGCCGTAACGGTTGCTTAAACGAAAAAAATGAATAGGACCTAATTTTTAGAGTAAATAGTGGTCTTTAACCTTGTATAAGTTTTGTTTAAAAAAATGAATAGGTAATGAGAAAATCGTAAAAACATGCTGGATAAGGTATAGGGGTAGTTTCTGCAGTATATTTTCAAGGATAGGGGTGGTTTGCGCAGGGATGTTGCAATAACCATATATATTTTTGAAAAGCACTATTGATGAAGCATATGCCCATATGGATCAAAAAGCAAAAAACGAAAAAAAATTTTCAACCCCCCATTTTATTTATTGTTTTTGGCTACAAGGGTTGCACTAGGAAATCGCTTTTAGTGTCCATGCATGGGTAATAATAACTTGCACAAAATGATATATGAAGCATATTAATGAAGGGCATTGTGTGTGAAGGATTCCAAGAAAATCACTTTATTTATTAATTCTTCTTTTTGTTTGGGTGGTTCCGGGGAAAAAATGGGGGTGCATTATACAAATTTGTAAATAACACCAGTACATGGGTAATAGCTGAAAGTTTTTTTACTCTAGCATAAACGGTTCAGATGGTATAAAAAGGGGTTTTTTAAAATGTAACACCCTGTAATTAAAAAAAGGGCAATTACCCTTAAGTGAAACCTATACCAAAAAATCAATCATCTATTTGTGAATAATCTCCGCAGCATTTATTTTTAATTTCCGTTACAGTTAGGGAAAAATATATATTTTTTAAAAACATCTTTTTTAAAAACTTGTCAACTTTGGGGCGCCACCCTTGCTAAACGTCGGATGATAGAGAGATGCTGTCGGAAATAAATCGTAGAAAATATAGTCCTCTTCATATTTCTATAAAAGAAATTTTTTGTAAAAGGTACAGGAAGGGCTACGTTCTGCAAAAACCATAAATTACCCCCTTTAAAGGGGTGAAAAGGGGGGTTCCGGGGCGAAATTTTTTCAGAAAAAGTTAGTCTTATAATAAGCACCCCTTGATATGCCAGAAAAAAAATAAAACCGGACTTGTGTCCATTTTGCAAGGTTCAACCTCTGTTTCCTACACTATTGGGCAATTTTTAATATTATTACTGATGAAAATAAATTTTTTTAACAGGATTGTGTTTTGTAAATAAAATTTGCTATTTCAGTGACCGATGATATGTTAGTGATAAGCCCTTGAAGAAACGTCAACCTCACCACCCAAAATCATCATCAATTGCCCAAAACATAAGTATAAAAGTATCGAAAACCTCTACTTTTCACCCTCCGTAACTCTGTGACCGTTGATTTTATAACAATTATGTATCAGACCTTTTTTGTTTTAAATTTTATGTAGAACATTTTTGTATAGAACATCGTTTACGCTAAAGTATATTTTTAGAAATATTGGCGAAAAACATAAAAAACTACTAATTTTCCGACTTCTCTCCCATCTCCCCCCAAACCGGACGCTAAAAATGGTGTAACTTTTTACTGAACAAAATGTGGACTATATAGAACAATTTGGTGTTGGAGGAAAACTTTTACTTTGGATGTTTGGGTTAGGCCTTTTTTGGACCAATTATACTATATTAAATCCGTAACTTTGGAACCGTTCATTTTAGAAGGATTATGCATAGGACCTTTTTATTTCAAATTTAATGTAGAACATTTTTGTATAGAAGGTTGTTCATGCTAAACCGCATAGTTTTAGAAATATTGACGAAAAACGTAAAAAACTACGAATTTACCGATTTCTCCAAACCCGACGCTCAAAATGGTGTGACTTTGTTCTGAATTTTATGTGGACCATATAGAACAATTTGATGTTGGAGGATAACTTTCACTTTGAATGTCTGGGTTATGCCATCTTTTGGATCAATTGTATTATACTAGCTCTAACAGAGCTGATATGAATATCACTTGGCGCAAAAATATAATATTTTCATTTTGATGGAAAATACAATTAGAGTTTTATTTTAAAATATTTTTCCATATTTACTAAACAAGTAAAACGTGACATAAAAGAGCCTGTAAACTTCATCAAAGGTACTCTTTTGTGGCGCGTTTTACTTCAAATTTAGCAAATATGGAAAATATATAGGTATACCGTAAAGTGAGGCTACCTTCTGACACTTTTTTAGGTTTTGTGATGATATAGTACATACACTTTCGGTTTATTATAATTTTAAAAAGATCATCTGAAAGCTCAATCTTTTCTCTATGTTCAGTGACAACTAGAATGTGCTATATGTTATAGAAATCAAGAAAATGTCAAAAAAAGTTGTCACAAAGTCGCACCATGGGTGGGGGTTTCTTTGTGACACGTAAGTTCTTCTGCGATATTTATATGGAATTCTAACTGTGGCACAAAGAAACACCCGTACATTTTTTACAAACAACATTTTAATGTTAAATGGAGGTAACATATTGTGTAAAAATATAATTTTACTTTGGTAGAAATATCTTCTAAAAATTCTTCTTCAAAAGTCAAAGTTTTCACGCCAACCTAAAATCACCTGTTTTGACGATGATCAAATCAGCTGTGGCATGACGAGCGAAGTTGCACTAGGAACATTGGTTATTGTGACACAGATAGTGCACATAATCTATTATTGAAATAAAACATTTTAATTATTCCAGCATTTCTAATGGCTCGGCCAAGTTAATAAGTTTAACTTTAGAGGCCACTGTCACAAAGTAACCATATGTGTCACAAAGTAGCCTCACTTTACGGTACATAATTTTATTTTTCATTAAAATGAAAATACATTTTTGCGCCACGTAATATATCTTTGACTTCTTTACAAGCTCTTAAGTCCAAATTCTTTGGCTTGTTTAACTTTCCTTTTTATTGTATTATTAATATCATAATATCTGTTAGTGTTCCTATCTTTGTAGCTTCTTCGTCGATTCATCAGTTAATTCTTTGAGATATCTGGTCGCGTATGTCAAGGTTTGTGAGGGAACTAATTCAACAATGATTGATTGCAACTTACTCGATTGATTGGATGACTTGATTTGCAAAACTGACCGGTTTTTTCAACTCTAATACTCTTTCGGAACCTATGGTTTATTAATTAGTCATTTTATTAAAATTTAATATTTATTAAAATTTATTTTTTTATTAAAATTTGGTTCCGTGTTGCTCTAGTATGAGTACCTATTAAGAAAACGATTAATGCAGATCGTTCCTCTTCCATTATTTTGTCTATCTTACGGCAACTTAGCTTAGCATAGAGTGGTAATTAGACCAATCAAAAGCTGTCTCATAGCTTCAATTATGTCTTCTTTTTTTTAAATCAACATATATTAGAGAAGAATAATATAAAGTATATCCTTCCAGTGGCCAGTGGACATTACTGTTTGACGGATAAATACTTTACCGAAAAAAGATTGACATCTGCAATGCATCGTCTGCAAATTAAACTATGTATATCCTCATTCTATAAAAAAAGTATATTGGTTGTTTTTATTAACTTCATGTTCAGCTAAATTTAAAAGTACGACTCACTTCTTACCTTGATTATAATAAGGTGATAAACAAAAACAAAGCTGGTATTTCCGATACGTTACCTTCCAGAAAAAAACTGTTATCCGTATCAGTTAATTGGGTTAACTACATGCGGTGTTTGTATATATGTTTAAAAAACATATGCGCAAGAAAAATACTCGGAAAGAGGTTAAGAAAGGTTCAAGAAAAGCATCAACGTCTCTGTTTAAGATACTAATGTGTATATTTGTGGAGTATAGTATAAATTATGTTTAGCTTAAAAGTTGCTCTTATTTCACAAGTGAAAAAATATTTTGTTGTTGTGAAGAGTCTAGAAAAATATTAGCAATTCTAAAAATGAGCTGGTTGTTGTAGGAACAGAAATAATTAAAATTCCAACTACAAGTTTTGTAAATGTATCAAAAAGGTTTGATAGCATATAGGTAACTTTCTCTCTACAACACTCTTGATAGTTAGTGCATGTGGTGCACGTCTTCAGCAAAATAAAGTTTAATTATACCGTCCAGAAACAGCAAACTAACTGGCACCTTTTTCACTGTGAGATGATTTCCTTGCACTGTAATCTGAGTGTTTAAATCTAAACAACCGCGTTGTTGGTCTATTGATATAGATGTTGAATGTGAGTAACATCAGAAACATTATCAATAATGTCGAATAGACCATCGCTACACTAACATAGTCAAGTATATCTACCAAAATCCCACGGTTAGAGTAAGACTATCTGAACAAGAAACGTAAATTACTTTCTTGTGTAGTCTCTTTTATACCACCAAAAACTTTTCTCAAGATTTTCCTCTCGCAAATCTCTAACTTGTTTTATTCTTACTGCTTTAACATTGTATGTTACAGCATGTATGTATGCATGCTACCTTTATACTAAAAGATTTGAACATCTGATTTAGGTAGGTATGCATTTTGACTAATATTCAGAGTATACGCAGTCTAACAATAAAACACTTCGTTAAACACTAACAATAAAACAATAAAACACCATGTACAAAAACATTCGAGATAGAACTGGATATCATTAAGCAAATAGCAGTAAACAATGGCTATAACGAACAACCAATTAACAACATTTTAAACCAAAAACTCCATAAGAAAGCCCTGAAATTAGTCTATCCACCACCACAGAAAGAACCCAGTACCATCTGCTCTATCACATACAGTAGGGTGGAACGAAAGGATAGGAATTTTGTTTTTCAAAGAACTTTCTAATAGCACTCAAAAGTTGCCTTATCATGTCTACAATAAAACTACAAAATATTTTTGTTCTATGTTTACATCTTGAGGTGCCGCAAGAGCTTTGAAAAGATAGGTTTCTAATAAAAAAATACAGAATATTTCAAATATTTTATATATTTAAGCTGGTGCCCTAGCTAACATTTCTTGGTCAAATACTGTTTCTAGTAACAGTTAACACTGCTATCATTGCTATATGTACACACTGCTATAAGATTTCTTTAGTTACAATATTCATCTTGACACTTAACTAAATTGTTTTTTTGTCTCAAACTTGGGCATAATCTTTTGGGAAGCAATATTTGCTCTAAAAAAACCATTTCTGCTTCAAGACCACAGACACTAAGAGATGACTCAGTCATGAGCTTTATGACTCTTTTTACTGCCTGTGTATGATAGGGAAAACACCGAAAATCCACACACTGCACCTGACAAGGGTCTCTGGCTTCCCTTATATACTTGTTTAAGTCCTCGTCAGTTATATGTTTTGTCATAGGAGGCTCAATAATTTCTTCTTCCGTCCAGTTGATTATAGCAATGTAGTCATTGGCATTAAATTTAAGCTTCGGGACAACAAACTTCCTTACACCATTTATGAGTTCCGATCTTGCCTTCAAAAGTCGCCGCAGACTTAGCCCCCTTATGAGTTTTCTCTTGTCACATAACATGGAGAGAAGCACATTTTCTGGATGAGAGAAGTAACCATTCCTTTGAAATACTGGATCAATTATTTGGAGATGTTCCTCACAAAAATAACGTGAAAATTTGATGAGTCTCCATAAATGTTTTGAGCCATTTACACAAAATCGTTTCTGTTTGACATGAAACCAGACTGGGGCATACATCTTCATCACATACATAGCTAAAGTTTTCAGATTATTTGAAGGATTCTCGGTTGCAACATATAACCGAAGAAGGCGATTGGCCAACGTAAGCCATCGTGGATGAGCTAATTTTCCAGGGGTTTTAAAAGAATAATCAAAGGGATATACACCACTGGAGATTGCTTTGCACATTTTAAGTAACTATTTTTGATCTGTGCTTAGATCACCCTTAATCTCTAGAATTGGGAGGTTGCTTTGTATGGGAGCGAAATTAACCACAGGAAGCTGGTTACAGATTTCAAGTTCTTTGCCTAAAAGCCCTCCAAATTCATTAGGGCCTTTAGTCTTTCCATTCACCGTGCAAAACAAATGACGCAAAGGCAATTCATTGGTATAGAACAAATAAATCAGCCACTTCAGCGGCTTATTTAGGTTTTTTTTTCTATTAAAGTAGTTACACCATTTTTAACACCGGTGTTAGTGGCAGTTTCATCACATCCGACAGCTGTTATATTGGAAATGTTCAAACAATTGTCACCTTGAAAATGCTCCGTTATGCTATCTTTTATGCTTCACCTATTCCGGAATGTTAAATTATATCAAGGAATGAAATAGAAATTTTACTATTAAATATTTGTTTAAATGTGGGATTCAATCAAACGTTGCCAGTTTTAGTAAAAATAAATATTGGATTGTTGTAAGTTAAAACTAAAATTATCTTGAAAGAGTAGTTTTAGAGTGTGTATTTATCATTGAAAATAGGAATTAAGACATTATAATAACTATTGTTTACCAAACCAACATCCTAACAATTCGCAAAATTTAACTAAAAATTCAACCTTTTTGCGGCACCTCTAAAAATATTTTGTTTGGAAAAATATTTTATTTATGGCCTAACAATGGCTATAGGCAACTTTCTATCACTAATACACATTGAAATTATAAAAACATTTTTTTCGTTCCACCCTAATACAGACTAAATTAGCCAGGCTATATCTCTTAAACGAATAAAGATTTTCGAATGGGACAAGAACTGGATCTATTCCATTTATAATACACTGTAATATGGCGTGTAAAAAATCATCCCCTAAATATACATCCCTTAGTTACAACCCCTAACTTTAATTTTTTTAATAGCACCCTGTACATTTTTTTATAGTTTTGGATATGATCTTCGATCGTCTATTCAACACATTTTTTAAAAATAAAATCGGTTAGTAAGTAATCAAGAAAAATATCAGTTTATTTTTGATAATTACCTATGTGTCCCAGATAATTTATCCAGGCTATATTTCTTAAACGAATAAAGATTTTCGAATGGGACAAAAACTAATCTATTACATTTGTAATACACTTTAATATGGCGTAGAAAAAAATCATCCCCTAAATATTCATCCCTTAGTTACAACCCCTAACTTTAATTTTTTTAATAGCACCCTGTAACTAAGAGATAAATATATAGGGGGTGATTTTTTTCTACACCCTATTAAAGTGTATTACAAATGGAATAGATCAGTTTTTGTCCCATTCGAAAATCTTTATTCGTTTCAGAAATATAGCCTGGATAAATTAGTCTGGGACACATAATTAACAAAAATAAACTGATATTTTCTTGATTATTTACGAACCGATTTTATTTTTAAAAAATGTGTTGAATAGACGATTAAAGAAGACATCCAAAACTATAAAAAATGTACAGAGTGCTATTAAAAAATTAAAGTTAGGGGTTGTAACTAAGGGATGAATATTTAGGGGATGATTTTTTATACGCCATATTACAGTGTGTTACAAATGGAATAGATCAGTTTTTATCCCATTTGAAAATCTCTATTCGTTTAAGATATATAGCCTGGCTAAATTAGTCTGGGACACCCTGTATACAGGCAAGATAACAACAAAAGATAACTCAAGATGGAACACTCGATGCTGCTATAAAAGACAGAAACATACAGGGTAGAAAAGCCATATCCATGATGAGCGGCATTCTGTGGGACCAGACAATATCTAAAGCGAACAAACAGAGTACATTAGCATACTTAAAAGTATAATCATATATGGCAGTGAAGTTTGGCCACTGAAACAAAGAACGGAGAAAATGCTACTACTAACAGAAATGGACTTCTGGAGAAGAGCAGCAGGCAAATCAAGAAGAGATCGGATACCAAATGAGAGAATACGAGAAATGATGGGAGTCACACATACAATAAATTGATGACATAAAAACAAAACAACTAATATGGTACGGCCATGTACAGAGAATGCCAGATGACAGGATCCCTAAGCAGATTTTGACATGGACACCACAAGGGAGAAGAAAAAGAGGAAGGCCGAGAAGAAGCTGGAGGGAGGGAATTGAAAAAGAACTAGAGGAAAGAGAAATCCCTCCAGGTCTATGGTTAAACAGAGAAGAATGGCGGTTAGAAGTCGGAAGGCGTCGGAGAACGCTGTAAACTGATAGTAGCAGTAGTAGTAAGATAACAACAAAAAGAGCCAGATACATAAAAAAGTAAGGAATAACACCAGCTTTCAGAACTAACAACAACTTAAGCAAATATATTAAAAACAATAAGAGCCGAAAGAGAAAGCAACTACAGAGTGGTGTCTACAAACTAACTTGTGGTGACTGTCCGAAAACTTACATCGGTCAAACTGGCAGAACCTTTGACAAACGGATAGCAGAACACACAAGGGCTTTCAACAATAGAAAAACAGATTCTACATACGCACTTCACCTTCTAGACCATAATCATTCTTTTAATGAACAGTTTCAAATTCTTCATATTCAAAATAAAGACCTTAAGCTATGTTTATTAGATTTTATGGAAATTAATAAATTGAAAAATACAGACATAATTCTGAATGACCAACTCGAGACAAGCTCCCCACTCCTCAACCTCTTCAGTTAAAGACTTCAAAATGCAGACACATAGTAAACTAAATCACTTGAGAAAGGCACTCTTGCCGAAACAGCTGTAGTCACATAGTTATAATAAATTTTGTGTAAGTATCTAAAACAAAGGTTTTCAGTGTTTTATTGTTAAATAAAATGAACTTCCGTCAAGTAACGGTCGAATCCATCAAGTATACTCAGTCCTTCTCTTCTTCTTCTTATTTCAGACGAGACACGTTAATCTCGCATCTTGTTTTTTTTTTCATTAAACTCAAATAAGTTCTATTGTCTCAATAAAAACCAAGAGTTTCCTGACTAGGAAAGTTTAAGGATCTATTTTGGTTTAATCCTCATTGAACGGCATTTCTGTCCATTTCGACCACTATTTACTTCTTTAGTAGAAGCTACGTAACCTAGTGACGTACGTATAATATGTCTCATCTATTATGATGTATTTTGTATTTTTTTATTGGGTTGTAAATATATTCCTAGCATATTTACTTTTACGACACTATAAAAATTTCAAAAAGTAGCCATTAGAGGCTTCCAAAAATACCAGTTAATTGTTCGTTGTTGCCAATAATTGTCAGTACGCTGCCGATAAATTATACTATGTTTAAATTAAAAAAAGCAGCATTATGAAAGTGAACAATGCTTTTTGTACGAATAGTTTGTAATTGTTTATGTACTGTAATAACATGAAAATATTTTCAAGAGATTTTAAGTATTTTAGCTCAGACAAATTGAAAGAAAGTTTACTATTTTTACAGTGAAGAAACCCTACTTTCAAAATAAGTTTATTTGACGTTTCGATTTCCACTTCGGAAATAGAGTAGAATAAAAATATGCTTTATTGTCTTTGGAAATTTTACAATTTTATAGACAAAGCTTACAAACAGTCGAAAAACAAGACAATAACAAATACAATTTACTAAAATGACATAAATTACCAAAGAACAGCAGTTCCCGCCAGTGGCGCACACCCACACCCCCCTACACGCGACACTATATATAGGGTAGGTGGGGGCAAAAGTACGCACGGGGCAAAGGTACGCACTTACATTTTTCAGTAACTTCTTATATGTTGGCGACAACATCTTGTGGCATATGTTTGTACTACTCAGTAGCATTGGATGAGAAGCTTTGGCGCAATCAGGGCGAATACAACAACAAAAATGAGGAAAAAATTATTTTTGTACCTTTTGATCTAATTTTTCTTAAAAATTGATTGATTCTAATTCTTAATCTTTCAAACTCAGACCATTATTGGCCAGGCATATTGAAAGTTTATTGCTAGAAGACCTTCTACATGACAGTTTGAAGTTCACATGTGCATAGTTTCATATTGAGGTTAGATATATTATTGGTTGCCGGATGGGGCAGAAGTACTCACACAAATGGGGCAAACGTTCGCAGTGCGTACCTTTGCCCCCCGTGAGGTAGACTTGGCAAATGCATGTTTCAAGTCAATCTTCAAAGTGAATATCAAGTTGAACTTGATATTCTATCAGCTAATTTTGTCTCAATTGCAAAATGTCTCAAATCCTCAAAAGTACGCACATGCGTACTTTTGCCCCATTGGGTGGGGCAAAGGTACGCATTTACATTTTTTTTTCAAAAAGTTATCAACACTACAAAAATGATATTGAAGAATTTCCATTTGCCTAATATGATTACAAAATGTATCAATTTCACTTTCATCTGTACTCTGTGCCAATTCAAGCATTAGGAGATTCACTAGAAATGAAAATTTAGAAAATGCGTACCTTTGCCTCCACCTACCCTACACGAAATTTTCGATTTTCTAAATCTGACTGAATTGAAAATTGGGCCAACTCCCATCTTAAACTTTAGGAAAAGACTCACCCATTTATATGTCAACCATTCATTTTGGTCCAAGAATGTGGATTTTACGGCCCTTCCTATTTAGGGTCTGTTTTTCGTTCTCGTCCCCAAAACTCCCAAAAACTTAGAAAATTTAACTCCAACCTTTGCGGCTTCTAATAGTACTAATCATTACCTTTTCAACGAATGTTTAATTTTGAAAATCGGTTGTACCGTTCAAAAGTTACCGAGCTCAGAAATATGACGCAATTTCTATTTAAAAAAGGGAAAATGTTTGTGGATATGTATGTATGTACAAGAACTAAAAACCGCTAATCGTCGTAAAAATGAGTGGCGCATACAATATTCCAGCTACAGAAGATCTGATATGATTATTACGTGGCGCGAAAATGTATTTTCATTTTGATGCAAAACAAAATTCTAGTTTTATTTCAAAAGATTTTTCCATAATATTTGCTAAATTTGAAGTAAACGCGCCACAAAAGAGTTTAAAAATTAAAAACTTTATCAAAGTTACTCTTTTGTGGCGCGTTTTACTTCAAATTGGGCAAATATTATGAAAACATCTTTTAAATTAAAACTAAAATTTTGTTTTGCATTAAAATGAAAATACATTTTCGCGCCACGTAATATTCATATCAGATCTTTTGTAGCTAGAATATTGTATGCGCCACTCATTTTTCGTACATATAAACAAGAATTAAAAACCGCTAATCGCCGTAAAAATGAGTGGCGCATACAATATTCCAGCTACAAAAGATCTGATATGAATATTACGTGGCGCGAAAATGTATTTTCATTTTAATGCAAAACAAAATTTTAGTTTTATTTTAAAATATTTTTTAACAAAATTTGCCCAATTTGAAGTAAAACGCGCCACAAAAGAGTAACTTTGATACAGTTTGAATTTTGAAACTCTTTTGTGGCGCGTTTACTTCAAATTTAGCAAATATTATGGAAAAATCTTTTAAAATAAAACTAGAATTTTGTTTTGCATCAAAATGAAAATACATTTTTGCGCCACGTAATATTCATATCAGATCTTTTGTAGCTGGAATATCGTATGCGCCACTCATTTTTACGGCGATTAGCGGTTTTTAATTCTTGTATCAGGAGTTTTTCAAAGTTATTTATAAATTAAATGTATGAAGTTGAATGCAATGTTTCTCGATTACACGTTAAGCTTTATAAATGGTCGCCTTTGTCGCATTATCTCCCAAATGATCTAGTGTCCATCGAATGTACACTAGATTTTTTTTCTATTCGAAATAGATTGAAAAAAAAAATATTGGGATGGCCGGTAAATGAACTCGGATTGACTTTGCCAGATCAAATTAGCGTCGTAACCACTACAACTACATAAACCATTTAGGGAATAATCGTTAATTGGATTATACTTTTGTAGCTTAATAACTTCTAAACGGCTTAACCGATTTTGTTCACTAAACATGAGTATGGAACATATTGACAAGTAGTATCTGATGCATCTAAGGTTAAGTATGATAACTAGTGTTGCCAGGTCCGATTTGTTTTTAATCGGTACATAAGCAAAAACAATTCGGGATTTAGGGTTGTAGATCGGGACTAGGGCTTCCAATCCCGCAATACCGAGATCTCGGTATTGCGGGATCCCGCGTCATTCTCCAATCCCGCGTGATGCGGGATTACAGGCGCGGGATCCGCGGGATTTGCGGGACTGAAAAAAGTGTACATTGCTGCTGCTCAAAATTATTAGAAAACTGGAAAAAAATTATTCAAGGTTAGCTTCAGAATTAGCTTTGTCTTTGCGCCGTATTTTACAACGACGCGACGTATACATGTGACTGCACTACTGATATATCTCCAAAAGCCTCGTAGTTACCAAGCGTAGTATGACGATGAATCTTTTCATCTCCCACCGAAAAGTTTACTTCGAAAAGAAATTAATGATTTTGTAACTGGAGTGAACTTCAGCCTTTTAAATTCATCTGAGATCAATGATGACGAACAGGCTGATCAAGTAAGAAGCACTTGAAACAATGTAGAGGTTCCATCATCGGGTTCCGATCTTGATCTTACATTGCAACAGGAGTTAGAGTTAACTATATCGTCAGCATGTAATATTTATTTGCCCGTCGCCATCTCGACCTAATACACTTGAGTCCATTATTAAAATAGAAATGACTCTCTATGAATCTTGGGAGTCAATGGGAAAATATCTTACATTTACATATAAAGCCTAAAAAGGAATGCCGTCGACGTATGGAAGCCGAAAGGACATTTTCTGCTGCTGGCTATATTGTGTATAAAATACACAGGATTTTGGCAGATGACAGTTTTGATTTAGATATTGGTTCTTATGAATAAAAATGAGAATGTAGTTTATACTCCAAATTTTAGAGTAAGTACATACTCCACGCGGTAGTATCTACTCTTAGGTACGGTGAGTAGAAACTCATCACATCAACATATTTTTATTCATATGAAATGTAGTATAAACTTTTACTTTATTCTCATACTCATGAGAACGTACTCTGAGTGTATACTCCATTTTTATTCATACCATCCAATATGTTGTGTTTCCTTTGCAAACATTTTTAATTGAAAGCTTTAGCTAAATAATAATAGCTTATAGTCTTATAGCTAAGTAATATAGCAACTAAATTAGTAAACTACATTAATTTTCAGTTGAAAATGGATTTTTTGGTTGATTTTTAAAATTTCGTTGGTGTATTTTTTGAAGAAGATAGATTTTTTGTTTTGCAGTATTTGTTACTGTTTTTTGTGAAGAAAAAACAGTTTTAATCTCATACTAATAGTAATACTTAAATAAATGTGGAGTTAGTTGATTAATTTACTGTTTTATTTGCCTTATATAAATATGACTATTTTTAATATGCGGGATCCTGCAAATACCGAGATCCCGCGGGATTGAAAATTCGTAGTCCCGCAAATACCGAGATTGAACTCAGGCTGCGGGATTGGAAGCCCTAATCGGGACAAATAAACAACAATAGCCCAGTAAATGACCATGTTGGAGTGTAATTTTCAGAGTCAACTCCGAATTGCATGAAAATCTGGTTTTAGGTTCTACTTACTGTCTACTTCAAAGTTGAACTTGTACCGTTGGCTGCTTTTACTTGGGGGCGACAGTTACAGTTACCCCTTCTCGGGGTAAAAAAACGTGCGTTTAAAGTAAGTCCCAAAATGGATCAACTGACTAACTCTAAAAAACTTTTGTCCTATATAATTTTTAAACTAAGTCAATACTTTTTGAGTAATTTTATTGAAAAAAATTATCTTGGCAAAAATGTAGCTTTTAAAAATGCAAAAACATTGTATGTTCAGAAAGTCTATAAAACCAGTAAAAGCAAAGTTGTAGCACATCAAAAATACGTTCTTATTCGTCAAATTCCAAATCGAATTTTTCAATTTAAAATAACCAAAAAATTAAGCAATTTTCGGGCAAAACCTATTAAAATTTTTTAAAGTGTTTATAAAAATATTTAATATTGTTTATATAAATGTCTCTAACATTAAAACTTAGCGAGTTACGCTCAAAATAAAGTTGGTCCCTTTTTTTGGTAAAAAAAAATCGTGAAAATCTCCTATTTAGCACCGCAAATAAAATTAATCGTAACCGCTTTACCATCTACTCTATATGTGTATTGTTTATACACTTTGTAAGGTTTACCGGTTGGAAGTGCTAACGTTGAAAAAAATTGGTTTTATAGTAAAAAAATTTTTTTTTAATATTGGAAAATGCTCTTTTTTCATAATAACTTAAAAAGTATTAGGGATACAAAAAATCTCAAGGAGTAAAAAGTAGGTAGGTTTTGCTTTTATAAATATGATAGATTCATTTTGTTTTTCTGTAAGACAAAAATTGGTTAAAATATGGCTGTTCATATTTTAGTTTTAATTAGTGACTCGTTCAGGCCCTTTTAATCATGTAAAAAATACATAAGTAAAGTAAACTGTTTGTAAAGCGGTAACGATGAATTTCATTTGGGGTGCTAAGTAGGCTTTTATTTTCACGATTTTTTTTACCAAAAAAGAGGAGTCAACTTGATTTTGAGCATAACTCGCTTAGTTTTGATGCTAGAAACTTTTTAAAACAAAAATAAAGCGTTATTAAAAAAGTTTTAATTGGATTTTCCCCGAAAAGTGCTTCATTTCTTGGTTATTTCACGTTGAAATATTTGATTTGGAATTTGAAGAATAAGAACGTATTTTTCATGAGCTACAACTTTGCTTTTGCTGGGTCTATAGACTTTACGAGTTTACAATTTTTTCAGTTTTTGAAGTTATACTTCTTTACCGGCGATAGAGGTTGATTTTTTTATATGTTAAAACCTATCAGCCCGGCGCATGCGCATTATAACTTTGTTCTGATTGGATGTTCAAATGACATGTCAAAAATTATACGATATGGCAGCTGTGGTTTGGAGGTAAAGGTAAAGGTAAACAAATGTATAATATATTAGTTTTATTGTTGTGAGGACAGAAACAAAAAAGTTTATAATATTGTAGTGACTTTTAAATAGTTTTTAAAAGCAACAGGTACGTAATAATTGTTAATGTATCATGGGTATAAACCTACCTATTTGATCTGCCAAAATACATAGTATGTAATACTTTTATTTATATAATTTGATTACCATCAAAATTTCTATCAATATTCACCTAATATATTGTTTTTTACTCTATGTTTTGTTGTATTTTTTCAATTCTAAATCATTTCAATTCAAAATTAAAATAATTTGATCAATTTTCAAAATATCAAAATATCACAAGTTTAATCCGTTTAGTTAGTCGATCTTCGTAAATAATGACACATAGTGTCCGTGGCTAAGCGGAGAAGGCGAATGAATTCCAATACCAACCGCTCTTATCAGCGCTGGTTCGAGTTCCAATAGAAACTTTCTTTTTTGTTTTTTTTTAATACATTTTATGATTGTAAGTATATTTATTATATAATTGTATTTTCAGAAAATACGTATTTTCGTTACGATACGTATACCTATTTAGTTAAAAAAATTTTCGACAATTAATGTTCAGACATCATTTGTGGCTTGTTTAATGTGTTTGTGTGTGTTTTATTCTTTTATTATTTTAATTTTTGGCACTGTTCTAATAAAAATGTTTGAGAAGTAGTAAGTATAAATTAGTTTAATATTTTAACAAAATATAAATAAAAAGTATATTAATTTCGTTTAAATCATATAATAGAAGTATAACTTCTTACGTGCGTACAAAGTACACACACATTCTTTTTTATATTATGCTACATTTTTGCTAAGAATATTTTTTTCGATCAAATACTTACTTTTTGAGTTATTTGTTAAAATCGTCTGAAAACGTGATTTTGTCGAAAAATAAACATTTTCAATCGTAAATAACTCGAAAAGTATTAACTAAGTTCAAATTCTATAGAACTAAACTTGCTTAGAATTAGTCAATTTATTATCTCCGGACTTATTTTAAACGGGAGGTTTTTCAGCTCCAACTAGGGGTGACTGTCACCCCCCGAGCAAAAGCAACCAACGGCACAAGCTGTCCAAATTTTCATACAATTCGTAGTTGATCCTGAAATTTACACGGTATCGCCATATTTCCCGTTCATTTACTGGACTACAAGGTGTTTCTATAATCTGTATTTAATCCTACATTTTAATAATAATCAGACGAAATTACAAAAAAAAATCGTAGATTAAGTACTTAAATTATTTATTTTTTATTAAAATTATATTTTTCATTCGATTTTGCCGCTTTTAGGAGTGTCTTGTTTTTATAACATAGAAAATTCACTGCAAGTCCTCCTGAAATTGGTTTTCCTGGGTGAAAATCGGGACATTTAGTGTCCCGATCAGGTACAAATCGGTACGCATCACCAGACCCCTGAAAATCGGGACGTCCCGCGCAAATCGGGACACCTGGTAACGCTAATGATAACTGAAGCTATTACAGGAATTATTGAACTTGAAGAGCCGTTTTTCCCATAAGAAATAGATTTGATCATACTTATGAAGCCGATAACTTAAAAATTAGAATTTTCCCGGATATAAGGTACACACCGTTAGATTCGTCTAGAGTCCTTCTACAAACGCTCAGTTATTGGCGTAATTCGTAGGTTGAAATTTTGAGTAATAGGGATGTTCACTAATTTTTAAATATAGTTAAATTCAATAGATTACAAGGTATATAAAAACGTAACAATCATAAAACTGTTTAAAAATGTATATTTTTTAAGATAAATGAGTTCATAATGTTGATTTTCTTGGAGGCTAGAAAAACGGTACCCTGCAGCGAGGCTACGGTCTGTGACGTCAGCAGTCGTAACGTCTTTGATCGACGACTAGTTTTGTATACTTATTTACTCAGTGTATTTGAATGTGCGCAGTTTTTTACGTATTTAATTATTAAAAATAAAGCCAAATAAGTGGTGTTTTGTTCCTGGGTGTGTAAATACATCAAAAATCAGTTCTGACAAGATTTTTATTACCGTTCCAGCCAATTTAAAACAGAAAAAGAAATGGTTTGTTGCAGCTAGAACTTAAAATAACTAACTTAAAGAACTAACTTAATAAAATAAACATTATAGAAGTTTTCGAGAGACTTTCGGCCCTTGGTAATAATGTAATTGTTCTTTCTGCATTTACATTTTTCAAAAATACTTATTAGTTTTCTCAGGATTCGAAAAAAATGAATGAATTTAAATAGCATTGGACCAAGATTTTGCACCTACCCCCTTAAAGAGTAAATGAAAAAGTTTCGGGACCTAAAATTTGTATTCCTTAAACTGGGATATTCCTAAAAACGGGATTCTAATAATACATACAGTAAAAGTAAACCTTGAAATAACTACATGTGGATGTAGGTATGACTTTATATTATATTAAGATTGGTTGAAATGAAAATGTATAATACCCAGTTTCAAAAATATTTTTTACCTTGGAACAGTTGTCAACTCGAAATACGAAACAACCGAAATAAGATCTAGAGTTGAAAAGGACATAGCAACAGTTAACAACATGCATGAGAAATATTTTCACCCATTGCGACATAATATCTCTCCCACTAAAAATGCGGCTGCTAAAATGTTATTATTTCCGGTCTTGCTATACGGCGCAGAGGCCTGGACAATAATGGAAACATTAATGAAAAAGCTAGAGGCATTCGAGATGTGGGTGTACCCACGTATCCTCAAAATATCCTGGGCGACCCACACCAACGTACAGGTATTGCGTCGAATGGGAAAACAAAAAGAAATCTCTTTTACAGTTAAGAAACGAAATCTTAAATATTTCGGTCATATCATGAGGCATGATAAATATCGTATACTCCAACTGATAACTCAAGGTAAAATAGAGAGCAAACGCGGACCCGGAAGAAAAGACACTCAT
Organism: Diabrotica virgifera virgifera; assembly: GCF_917563875.1. NCBI lineage: Eukaryota > Metazoa > Arthropoda > Insecta > Coleoptera > Chrysomelidae > Diabrotica > Diabrotica virgifera. The sequence goes on along the minus strand of NC_065445.1, from coordinate 198,096,306 downwards.
GACTTAAAAACTTACGCCAATGATTTGGACAAAAATCGATCGAGTTATTCAGAAACACCTCAAATGAAATTAAAATTGCCATGATGATAGCCAACGTCCACAACGGACAAGGCACATGAAGAAGAATAAAAATATTTTTAATACACCTAACCAAGGTAAAGTAATAACCAGCCAATGTATGTATACAATATGCATGCGTACAATGCATGCATACAACTTTCTCTATTTTTTTTTGTGGAGTATTAAGCATTTATTTTTTTAGCTTAAAGAAGACATGGAAAGTTATATGGAATATACACTCAGTAAAGCTGTGGTAGATTTATTTTTTTACAAGATGCCAATAAATCATAAACCATTGTTACATCTACACAACAGTCGGTAGTTTATACGAATCGGCTTTCTGAAAACCTTCTTCCATTTTATTTGTTTATTTTTGTAAAACCCAAAATATATCCTTACAAACAGTCTATCCATTTAAACTAAACAAATTCACTATAAAACTCCACTTTAACCCTGATAAAACAAGAAGAGAACAAAATAAAATGACCTGAAACGTCAAACAGGTAAACAGTAACACTATGAGAATGGCGCGCGCTTGGGGTATGCAACTAGTGACGTCAGGCCAATAGAGAAGCGTTCTTGAAATTTAAAATACTGCTAGATTTCTAATAAAGATTTTTTATAGAAAGGCTTTTTCAATTTTGTTGAAATTTTGGACAATTATTCCTAGGGTGTTTCTTAATCGTTTTACATGTTTGAAATGACTTTTTAATTTTTTGTGAACATCCCTATTGTCGAAAAACCAACATTTTCAAAGTTTAGTTTTTCAGTTTTTCGGCTATATTGAGCCGTGTATATATCTGATCCTGAAGGCTTAGACACCATTTGAAAGCTTAACTCAACACTATTGATTTGGTGTATTTGCTGTTCTCCTGTCTCTTCTTGAACCGAAGCTATATACCGACAAAAAATATGCCGTTTTGTACCTACCAAGTCCTATAGCTGGCTTATGGGTGGTCAAAACTCACAAACTACACCGGTTCTGAATCGGCCCTCATCCCCTCTTCAAACACAGAAAAAAAATTCAGATCGGTTTAACTTTTCCACGCACATACTAGTCCTGTCGCCAGGGGGGTACAACGGCCTCCTTTATTCAGATGGACTTACCTAAGTTTTTTTCATGTATTTTGACCCGTAGAATACGAATTTTTTGGGTAACAGTTGATCCGGATGTCGATAAGTTTGTTATAGACAAAGAACTTGAGGAATTACATAACAGCGATTTCTCGCAAAACAAAACATTTTTTTGTATTTTTTGGGCCATTCTAAGCAAAAAATGTGTTTACAAGTTTTTTCGTAGGATGCGCAGTTTGTGAGATAAACGCGGTTGAACTTCCAAAAAATCGAAAAATTGCAATTTTTGAACCAGAATAACTTTTGATTAAAAAATAAAATAGCAATTCTGATAACCGCATTTGAAAGTTCAAGTCAAATTATATCGGTTTTGCTTATTTGCATTGCTAAAAATTAATTGTTTTATTCTTAAACAAAGCTATAAAAAGTAATAAACACCTAGTGCGTGAGTGATGTTTTCAATGATTTCTCATCTAAAATCGAACAAGTAGGTAGTGTAGGTACAAGTGCAAGCGAGGCAATATCTATGTAGGATGTATTAAAACGCATGTATTAGGTACGGGAAACACTGTGTGTTTATAGCTTTCTTTAACAATAAAAAAATAAATTTTTAGCAATGCAAATAATCAAAACCGATATAATTTGACTTGAATTTTAAAAATACGTTAAGCAGAATTGCTATTTTATTTTTAAATCAAAAGTTATTCGGTTCAAAAATTGCAATTTTTCGATTTTTTGAAATTTTAACAGCGGTTATCTCGAAAACTATGAATCCTACGGAAAAACTTGTAGGAACATTTTTTGCTTAGAATGACCCAAAAAATACAAAAAAATGTTATGTTTTGCGATAAATCGCTGTTATGTTATTCCTCAAGTTCTTTGTTTATAACAATCTTATCGACATCCGGATCAGCTGTTACCCAAAAAATTCGTGTTCTACGGGTCAAAATACATAAAAAAAACTTGGGTAAGTCCATCTGAATAAAGGAGGCCGTTGTAACCCCCCTGGCGACAGGACTATACATACATACATACATATCCACAAACATTTTCCCTTTTTTAAATAGAAATTGCGTCATATTTCTGAGCTCGGTAACTTTTGAACGGTACAACCGATTTTCAAAATTAAACATTCGTTGAAAAGGTAATGATTAGTACTATTAGAAGCCGCAAAGGTTGGAGTTAAATTTTCTAAGTTTTTGGGAGTTTTGGGGACGAGAACGAAAAACAGACCCTAAATAGGAAGGGCCGTAAAATCCACATTCTTGGACCAAAATGAATGGTTGATATATAAATGGGTGAGTCTTTTCCTGAAGTTTAAGATGGGAGTTGGCCCAATTTTCAATTCAGTCAGATTTAGAAAACCGAAAATTTCGTGTATATATAGTGTCGCGTGTAGGGGGGTGTGGGTGTGCGCCACTGGCGAGAACTGCCGTTCTCTGGTAATTAAAAAATAAGTAAAACAAAAACAATCTACTTATTGCAAAATTTAAATAAATTGCAAATAATCAACCTTATAAGAACTAATAAGTTTAATAAGTTAAGCTGCTACATAATATGATACCCAAAGATCAAAATACTATTTTACGTAAGAGTACTATAATTTCTTAGTTATTGATTAAGAAATTCTTCTAGTACTTCTAGTACTACGGAACTTGGGGAAAGATGTTGCAGAAGTTGTAAAGGGAGATGGTTGTATAGTTTTTTTGCAGAATATAATATAGATTTCTTTACTAACTCAGTGGACGGGATCGGTAAATATAGACGTCAAAGGAAGAATTTCTGATGGATTAGTCTTGATTAGGTCTTTCTGAAAGACATGTAGATGTTTACGAATTAAGCAAACAGGTTCTAAAATATATAAAGAAGGAAGTGTTAAAATCCCGTGATCTTTGAAGTAGCTTCTGCAATGTGTTGTACTTCTGAGGCCCAACAGTTTTCTTATTGTTCTTTTTTTTTGTAATTTAAAAATAACATCGGATTGGGCAGCTGTACCAGAACCTCAAAACGGAAGACCATTTCGAAGATGCGACTCGAACAAAGAAACATATGTTATTTTGGAAAAGGCTAAATTGATTTCCTTCGAAACAGACTACATTGCATAGCAAGCTGAGGATAGTTTCTTATTTAACACATCGATATGAAGGAAAATTTAAGGTTGCTATCTAAAAAATACCAAGAAAATGATAATGCTACTGTTTTCTCTACATTAAAAGAGAGTAAATTAGAATTGGACCAGGTTTTTATTGTGAGTAGATCAGAAGGTATTGTAGCAAGAAGAGTTGCAATATTTGAGTTGCTCCAAGTCATACTGGTATTATCAGCAAAAAGAAAAATGTTTCCATCAATTTTTAAACTAGCGATGTTATTAATAAAGATAAGGAAAAGTAGAGGACCCAATACTAAACCTTCTGGTACCTACTCTACATAAAATTCGTTCCCAAAATACCAAACATTAATAATTTAAACATTAATTACGAACTGGAAATTGAAACGTAAAATAAACGTATTTTAAAGTAAAATTGTGGCTTATTCCCAGTAAAAACAGTAGACTGTATTAAGATGCCGCAAGAAAATAACCTCAGAACAACATTGAAAGAGAGGATAGAAAAAAGATAGGGAATATGAACTTCATTTGACCAAAGAAAGATAACAAGTTCTATAAAGATCTTAAAACTTTTTGTGAAGCTGCAAAAACTGAAGAACACCTTGATGCCAGTATTTTTGATTATCAAAAAAATTTGCCTATCTCACCAATAGGGAGCATAATCTATAAACGACAGATGTGGGTTAACAATGAATGGTTTGATTCTGGGCAAATTGGCCTACTATCAAAGCACATGTAAGAAGATACTTTCGCTAAAAATCAGCCAATAAGTTTTATTTTTGATCATTACATTAATAATATGGTTACAGATTTCGTGTGTATCATATTTTTCAAAAAACTGTGCGGGCCAAAATAATAATTTACTGATGGTTAAGTAATTAATGGCAACATATAGATTCTCCAACATTAGTCACCAGTTTTTGGAAAGGTCAGTTATATCTACCATATGGCCGTAAATTTTTGTCTGGCAGAAAAAGACGAGAGAAAAATACTTGACTTATATTTTTTGTCCGCAATATTGATGCCTTAAAAGTTCAGCAGATTTCATAATTTTTTAAACCTAAAACTAATTTTTTTTAAGGTCAAACAAGTCAATATTTTACCATTTAAGTATGATACAGATTTACAGATCCTAACTCACTAAGTTTTTTAAAGCAAAGTTCAATAGTTTTGTCATGACAAGAAGATATACAACATTTTTATCTACAAGCTTGTATACCACAATAACTAAGTCTGATAATGTACAATGCCTCAATTTAGAAAGCCCAACATGCCAGAGGAGTAGAAACATAGTACGACTCAGTTGGCAGAGACATATGGATATCGAATGTATTTATTGGCAATTGCAAAAAAAGGAGAACTGTTCACGGCAAAATTCTCCCAACTGTTGATGTGATTACCTAGCACTTGAAGAGAGTACATCTTCAGTTGTAAAAACAAACTGGCACTACGGAGAGCAGAATGGTTTAAACTCCATAGACTGGGGATCGGAACTTAAAGAACACACTTTAGTTCTCATAAAAATGACACAATCGATTGTGGAAATTCATGTGGATGCATGAAACACGGATTGCATTGCAGCGTGGCGTGCAAAAATGGTGCAGGAGTTAGTTATATAAATAACTAAAAATATGAAAATTTGTTCAAAATAGTTATTTTTTCTAATAAATAAATGTTAACCTCCAAAAACCTCCCGAGTAGTAATATTGAACTCATTTCCGTCAATTATTTCCGAATTATAAATTTATCATTTTTCATTTAGCATTTTGGGAAATGCATTTTCCACAAAGTTTCCTAAGGCTCTTAGGAATCGAATGCAACTAATTTCATTGAGATGCATCCAATGAAATGCAAAAATTTGGTAGGTTTATTGCTTCATTCTTCTTCTTCTTCTTAAAGTCCGTCTCCTATCGGAGGTTGGAAATCATCACAGCTATTCTTATTTTACTGGCGGCCGCCCTAAATAGGTCGATGGAACTGCAGCCGAACCAGTCCCTCAGATTTCTTAACTAAGATATTCTGCGCCTACCGATACTTCTCTTACTCCTGATTTTACCCTGGATGATCAGTCTCAGCAGCGAGTATTTGTCACCTCTCATAACATGGCCAAAGTATTCAAGCTTTCTTCTTTTAACAGTAAGTACAACTTCACATCCTTTTCCGATCCGACGTAAAATTTCGGCATTCGTCACGTGGTCCACCCAAGATACACGTAGCATTCTAAGGTAACACCACATCTCAAAAGCTTCAATGTTTTTAATGCTGCCCATCTTCATGGTCCATAACTCAACTCCATATAATAAAGTGGAGAAGATATAACACCGCAGCATACGCACTCTCAGATCAAGATTTATGTCACGACTACAGAGAAATATTTTCATCTTGTTAAATGCTGATCTATCTATTGCTATTCTTGCTCTTATTTCTTTTATTTGATCGCCTGTATGATCCAGGAAAGCTCCAAGGTATTTATAGGAGGATACCCTTTCTATAACGGTGTTATTGACAACCAAATCATTCCTGGCGTGTGGATCTTTTGTTATTACCATCCATTTAGTTTTTCTGAGGTTTAATGTAAGTCAGCGTATCTCACATTATTGATTGTATTTCCGTTGATCATTACACCACAACTAACCTCCGACAGAGCTTCTTTAAATATGACTTCGCTATAAAAATTAAACAAAAGAGGAGACAGAATACACCCCTGTCTTACTCCTCTACATATATTTTGATCTCCTCAGTCATTTCATCATCGACCTTGACTTGTGCTGTTTGATTCCAATACAAATTAGTTATTATTCTAATATCTTTTTCATCAATGTTCTTTTCGATTAGAACTTGTCTCAGTCGGTCGTGTCGGACTCTATCGAAGGCCTTCTCAAAGTCTATAAAGCAGGCGTATACATCCTGATTGATATCCAAACACCGCTGAAATAGTACGCCCACACCAAAGAGTGCTTCCCTCGTACCAAGGCCGTTCCTGAAGCCCATTTGTGTTTCACTTATATCTTCTTCAAGTTTGCGGAAAATTCTATTATGAATGATTTTTAGAAAAACTTTAAGTATATGACTCATCAAGGCAATTGTTCTGTAATCCGAGCACTCTTTTACATTTGATTTTTTAGGTATTAAAATGAATGTGGACCTTAACCAGTCTTGTGGTATTATTCCAGTATCATATATGTTGTTAAATAACTCCAGTATCATGTTCATCACTTCTTCATCAATAAGTTTTAATACTTCAACCGGTATTTCATCAGGCCCTGGTGTCTTACCATCCTTGGTGTTTTTTAAAGCATATTCCAGTTCTTGTTTAAGTATGCTTAAACCCTTCATTTCTTCTCGTTTCACTGTTATTAATTCTCTTTCGTCGTCAAAAAGTTCTTTTACGTATTCTTTCCATCTTGTGAGTTTTTGTTTGAAATCTATTATAATCTTGCCTTCTGAATCATTCACCATTCCACTATGAGGCTTCTTCTTTGTACCAGTCATTTCTCTGATCTTCTTATATGCATGCCGAAACTATCGTACCTTCTCTCACATTCCTCAATATCCTTGTATTGTTCTGACAGCCATTTTTCTTTTTCCTCTTTAATCATTCTCTTTATGGTTCGATTTATTGCATCATATTGTTGTTTGTTTTTGTTCGTATAGGCACGTCTCTCATCCATTAAATTAAGAATTTCTTCTGTCATCCATGCCTTTCTTTTAGTTCTCTTAGTTCGTTTAGGAGTCAACGTCTCTTTAACAGCTGTTGTTAGTGCTGCCTTTATCTGTTTCCAATTATTTTCAACTTCTTCGGAGTTCACGCTATTAATTTCTTTCAAGTTTTTATTAATTTTTTCTTTTATGTCTTCTCTTGTTCTTGTATCTTTTAGTCTATTGAAATGTATCCGAGTCGTTTTTTTCTTTTTTAGTTTCTTCAATTTTATGTTTAACACAGATACAACCGGATTGTGGTCAGAGTAGATGTCCGCACCTGGGTAGGTCTTTGTTGATAGTATAGAATTTCTAAATCTGTGGTCAACCCAGTGGCGGCTCGTGACCTCAGTATGCGGGTAGGCTACACATATACTTCGGGTAGGCGACAAAAAATATCCTACAGTTTGTAATACATTTTGAGCCGTCTTGCAATACTAAATGTAATCTATGAGCGCAACAATGTGTAAAAATTGCTTTTGGAGCATCTACTTTAATTTTTGATTGTAATCCGTTTAAAGAGCCAGCCATTACACTTGCACCATCGTAAAATTGAGCAATTAATTTATTTTTGTAATCATATGGCTCAAGCACGTTTGAAATTAAACTATATAGAGCGTCTGCAGATCTATTATCGCTAACATCAAAAAACCCTAAAAATCTTTCTGTTACCTGACCAACTTAGTTAACAAAGCGGATTGTTAAAGTACACTGTGATTTTTCGGTTATATCAGTAGTATCGTCAGCTAGTATAGAAAAAAATTGACTTTCAGTAATTTCTGTTGAAATTTCATTTTTTACGTAATCGGCAAGACAATCTATTAAATCATTTTGTATTGTTTTTGACAAACCCGTGAACACCCCTTCTATTTTTTAACATGATCCTGGATTTCCTTATAGCGTTTAACTACTAAATTAAAAATTTATTTAAAATTACCCATGTTTGAAGAATTATGGCTCTCATCACGAGCGCGAAATGTAAGTTCTTGTTTTGCTAAAAGAATTGTAACATCAATTTCTTCAACTTCTTCAATCTTTTTCAACTTCTTCATTATATATCTTATTAGATAGAGAAATATGTCCAGCGAAAGCACTGTCAGTAGTTTGTTTATTTTTTTCTAACCGTTTTAAATCTAAGCAATTGTTTAAATGTTCTTTCGAAGATTCATGTTTTTTTACACTAGCTGATAAATTTTTCAAATCTGAATATCCCTGACTCACCCAAACATTTTGCTTCAAATTTGAGAGCAACAGACAAGGCCAACAGAAAAGTGAATTTTTAAAATAACTTCCGCTTAGCCATTTATGATTTTCATACCATATTGTTTTAAACGATCTCGAAAATGGTTGATTGTCTTTTGTCTTATCTGTGGATAAAATTGTTAAATTTTGTAAAGGCCGGCCCATTGAAATAATTACTAATCTTTCTTGATTTTGACGCCTTGAAAAAGGCGTCTCGATCAAACTGCATATTACATCGTTTAAAATATTCATATTCGATGACTAAAGTTTTTCCACCAATAAAACTAACACACCTACGTTTCAGCAATGTCAAATATTACTTATTTTATTTATGTATCAAATAATAATTTACTATTCGAATAAATTGATAAGTTAACAATTAACCTCGCTTTAAATTTTTAATTATCTATATAATCTAATAACACATTATTCAGTTTTCATAAACAAATTTAAATTGTCCTACCTAGTTTTATTCAATACTTAACCTACTAATAACAGCCAAAATCAAAAAACAATTATTTTAAAACAGTTTCACAAGACACAAGAGAAGCAACTGATAAAATTTTGTAGGTCCGGCTATAAGACTCTGTGCCTATCCGCCCGTTCAAAACCGTAGAATACGGTCGCTACGAGCAGACCAGCAGCAGGCCTGCTCGCGTAAACAGAGAGAGATCGCACGTCAATTCGGTGTTGGCGTCGTTCTACTTCAGGCTACGTTCCCGAGTGCCTGACCAAGGAGAATATAGAATCTATACAGTACTACTGATACTACAAGGAGCGTACAATAATTATAACTACGGAGAAAATTTTTTGGATATTTTTAAAAATAATTTGGATAATTTTTGCTATTTTATTGTAGATATTGTGTCAAAATTTATAAATTACAATTTTGAAATAAGTAATTTATATTAATAATTTATATTATTGTACTACATTTGAAGAGGGTAGGCGGCGCCTACCTTGCCTACCCCGACGGGCCGCCCCTGGGTCAACCAGAATGTAATCTATTTGATTTCTAATCATCCTCCCGTTACCATCAGTAGGGGATTTCCATGTGTAAAGTCTACGCTTCGGGAGTTTAAACATTGTGTTTGTAATTACAAATTTTTCATTTTGACAAAATTGAACCATTCTGTCACCACGTTCATAACGGTCTCCTAACCCATAGTCTCCAACACAATCTTCCACTCTACCCTGACCCACTTTGGCGTTGAAATCACCCATTATTATTATGGGTTCCTTTTTCTGTATACTTTTGAGGACCGCTTGTAATTGTGTATAAAAGTCCTCAGTTACATTATCATCCTTATCTGCTGTAGGGGCATATACCTGAATAATATTAATGTTCTTTGGTTGTGCTTTTAATTATATCAGCAGTACTCTTCATTGCTTCATTGCTTCGCCTAATTTAATGAAGCTGTGTTTCTGTCGCTATATCTTCCTTTCTTATGTAATCGGACTATTCATTAATTCAACATTCTACATATATGTCTTGTTGATATTTGATCACATATTATTTCTTTCCTTTACGTTTTGTCGATATAATTTAAACTTTCCCGCAAACTAACCCAAAATAATAACTCATCACCTAACAAAACAGCACATCTCAAAAAACCGATATCTACTTTTGGTTTTCCCTCACCCATCACTTCTTGCTAATACGTAACTCAAAAAAGCTTCACCTGTCTCAAAACAATTAAGCTAAATGGACCGGTTTCTGCAGAAATAGTGAGATTCGCTTTTCTGATCCAAAAATAAACAAGGAGGAGAGGAGGTGTTAAGAATCGACACTTGTCTTTATATTTTCATACTATGTATAGGTATATGAACAATCAACTCGGCTACACATTCTTTGCAGAATTTTTTAAAAATAATCTTTTTTGAGTGGATGTAAATGTACTGTTTTTTTTTTATTTAAACAATATAAATACACCTAATCTACAAGATTAATCAGTATTTTTTCTTTAACCTAATTTCCCTAAACTAGATGTCACCTGGTCCATCCTAGCGATAGAAGAGCTGTGGGATAAATGCAAGTATGTATATACACAAGCAGCAAAAGAAACGATAGGAATACAAAAAAGAAGTAATAAACCATGGCTATCGAGAAGCACGTGGGAAAAAATAAACGAAAGGAAACTACTTAAATGTAAAATGCTAAAAAATGATCTAAGAGATAGGGAACAAATGAAGAGAGAATATAGAGAGAAAGATAAAGAAGTTAAAAAAAGTGCGAGAAACGACAAAAGACAATATAACGAAGAACTGTTAATAAAAGCAGAAACAGCAGCAAAAAACAACGACATGGGAACTCTATATAAAACGACGAAAAAACTAAGCTCGCGCGGAAAAATGAACGTTGAGCATGTAAAAGACAAGAACGGGAAAATATTGAAGAATGAAAAGGAAATAGTTGAGAGATGGATCGAACATTTTAGAGAAGTATATGCCAACAGAACAATAGAACACGAAATGGAAAATGAAGAAATAAAGGAAGAACTAAACTTCACCGAATCGGAATTCACAAAAAAAGAAGTAAGTAAAGCAATACAACAGCTGAAAAGAGGGAAAGCAGCTGGAATAGATAACATTACCACAGAACTACTGAAAGCAGATAGAGAAACATCGGAAGAAATCCTGTATGTACTAATAAACAGAATATGGCAGGAGGAGAGAATACCTGATGATTGGAAAAAAGGTATAATTGTAAAGATACCCAAGAAGGGAGATCAAACGAATTGCAACAATTGGAGAGCAATAACACTACTTTCTACAGTGAGTAAAGTCATGACAAGGATGATACTAGAAAGAATGAAAGAAACTATAGACCAGTTGTTAAGACCAAACCAAGCGGGCTTCAGAAGTAATAAAGCATGCACAGATCATATTAACACATTAAGAAACATTGTAGAACAAACAATAGAATGGCAGAGCAAAATCTATATAAATTTCATTGACTTTAGACAAGCCTTTGACCGGATTAACAGAGAAAAAATGTGGGAAATATTAAAGAGATATGGAATTCCATTAAAATATATAAGAATTATCAAAATGTTCTATGAAAACTATACCGCACAAATCATGCACAATGGGAAACTCACAGAACCAATCAACATAGACAGTGGAGTCAGACAGGGGTGTATTCTATCTCCAACCATATTTCTGATCTTAATTGACTGGGTCATGAAGAAGGCAACGAAAAATAAAACAGGAATTAGATGGAATGCTTTCGGTCAGCTTGAAGATCTAGACTTTGCAGATGATATATGTCTGGTGTCCGAAAAAAGACAACATATGCAGAAAAAAACAGAAAAGGTGACAAAAGAAGCAAGAAAAATAGGACTAGAGATTAACACAAGCAAAACCAAACTTATGAAGATAAATACGGAAAGAAAAATGGGTATATTCATTGAAGGAGAAGAAGTAGAAAATGTACAGAAGTTTTGCTATCTGGGAAGCATAATTGACGCTAGGCGGTGGAATAGAAGAGGAAATTAATGGAAGGATAACTAAAGCCCAAAATGCGTTCTATATGCTGAAGAAAACATGGGAGTCCAATAGATTAACAACCAAAAACAAAATCAGGATATTTAATACAAATGTAAAGAGTATTTTGCTATATGCAGCAGAAACTTGGAAAATAGAGAAAAAGATTATACAAAAGGTTCAAACATTTGTAAATAGATGCCTTAGACGAATATTGCAAATATATTGGCCAAATCGGATAAGTAACAAGGAACTTTGGAGAAAAACTAATCAAGAGCCGATAGCCAAAACGATAAACAGACGCAAATGGAAGTTTATTGGACACACATTAAGGAAAAATGAAGATGATATAACCAAACAAGCCCTGGATTACCAACCAACTGGAAAAAGAAAACAAGGCAGACCAATGACATCCTGGAAAAGAAATATTACCAGAGAGCTAGAAGACAATGGGTTAACATGGAAAGAAGTGAAAGCCCTGGCCAGAAACAGAGATGAATGGAGGGGGACTGTAGAGGCCCTATGTTCCAAATGGAATCAAGAGGAGTAAAGTAAGTAAGTAATTTCCCTAAAAATGTTTGTAAACTAGATGTCACCTGGTCCATCCTAGCTTTTTTTTACATGAAATGCCCACTTCTTTGTTGTGGCTGCACAGCACTGGCTCTGTTTTTCACTAATTATTGCTCACGTCTTTGTTGTGGCTACGATAAAACGCACGACACTAACTACTAAGCCCGGCACAACTTCACACATTACACGAGCTCGAACGGTTTAGTCCTCTTGAGCCTTCGCATCTGGGGTTCGTTGACAAGAAGATGAAGTGCTTCATGGTTGGGATGCTCATGGAGCCTCTATTCATGGAGCCCATGGAGTCATTCCGAACATACCAAGGAGCACATATAAGATTCCTTAATATTCGGTTCTGGAGCGTTTCTAAATTTCGGTAATTGCTTTTTTTGGTACAGCCCCATATTGTAGGCCATAGGTCCACACCGCTTTCAATATCTGTTGGTAAATTAGTACTTTGTTCTGGATGGAAAGTTGAGAGTACCTACCTATTTAGCCAATACATATTTTTGTACTTTATCTTCAACTGTTCAGTTTTCTTTTTAACGTGCTCCTTCCATTTTAGTTTGACGTCGAGATTTAAACCCAGGTATTTAGCTGTTTTCTTATTAGGAACAACGTTGTTGTTTAAGATAATTGGAAGATTATTGATTTTCTTGTTAGTTAATATGAACTGACTTCTGTTTATTAAACGTTATACGCCATTTTTTGGACCAGCCTTCTATACCATTAATTGCATTTTGTAAGTTAATCGTAGATTCCTCTATAGTTGCTCCTATTGTCAGGACTGTTGTATCATCAGCAAATATGGCCAAATGGATGTTTTCCCTCACCGGAATGTCAGATGTGTACCAAAGGTATAGTATTGGTCCAAGAACGCTACCTTGTGAAACCCCTGCATTTATTTGTTTTAACTCAGAGTACTCGTTTTCCATTTTAACTCTAAATGTTCTCTGGTGTAGGTATGACTGCAATATTTCAACGAGTTGCCTAGGAAACATTTTCTTCAGCTTCATTAACATACCGTCGTGCCATACTTTGTCAAATGCTTTTGCGATATCCAGGAATACTGCTGAACAAATTTTGTCCCCTTCCAATGCTTTCTCTATTTCAGTTACTATTCGATGGATCTGGTCAATTGTGGAGTGTTTATCACGAAATCCAAATTGGTGTGTCAGAATAATATTTTTTTGTTCAATCATATGGTTCATTCTTCGTAGTAGTAATTTTTCAAACACCTTTGAGATTATAGATAGTAAGGAGATTGGCCTGTATGATGTTAATTCATGGTTATCTTGTCCTATTGGTATCATTATGACCTCTGCAGTTTTCCAAAGGATGGGAACATATCTAAGCCTAAAGGATGCATTTATTAGTGTAGTAATTATAGTAGTAAAATATTATAAATGTAATGTAAAAAAATGTACAATGTCAAATCAATAACTGTGGCCTAAACCCATGTAAGCGTAATAGGTCTGGATCCCGCGTATGAAAAAAAGTTAAGCGGGATAATAGCTTAAGAGTGTCTAGTCGGATAAACTTTGATATATGGGAACACTGCAACAGGGGCAGTTTTAATTGTGGAACAGGTTAAAAATTTGGAACGGTCACACCACGAAAACGGCACATCTATTTTGTCCGACAGAACAGACTTAAACTCTCCGAACAGAGATTAAACTCTTATGCAAAAATCAGACTGCTATTTATCACCAAATGGGCGTTTTAATGAGTGGAACATGTAGAATATGTCAAATGACAGCAATTATGACAGGTGATAAATAGCAGTCTGATTTTTGCATGAGAGTTTAATCTCTGTTCGGTAAGTTTAAGTCTGTTCTGTCGGACAAAATAAATGTGCCGTTTTCGTGGTGTGACCGTTCCAAATTTTTAACCTGTTCCACAATTAAAACTGCCCCTGTTCCAGTGTTCCCATATATCAAAGTTTATCCTACTAGACACCCTTAAGCTATTAACAAATTTTCGGCTTGCTATTAATCAACTTTTTTTTCATACGCGGGATCCAGACCTATAATATTTAAATTAGATGTGCCACAAGAAAGCAGTTTCAGAACCTTGTTCAATATACAGGGTGATTGTTAATAACAAAAATTTTAGCCACCTTTGAGCTTCACATTACAAAATTAGTTAGAATGTTACAGGGTGTTCGATACCACAGTGGCAGACCAAACTTATGTTTTTTTAAATAGAACACCCTATATTTTATTTTAAATTCGAAATCCTGTTAACTTCTCCATCACAAAAATATAAAGGTTTGCTATGTTATACAGAGTATTTACAAAGTTATAACCAATTTTATATGAAAATCGTAACAAGTTCCCTGTATAAATAAAAATAAGCAAACAACAATGGTTTATTAATGCCATATTTTTTAACGTATTGTCAAAATTTTCAAGAATGGTCCATATTGCTAATTTTCTTTATATCAAATACAGGGTGAGTCAAAACGCAAGTACGTTATTTTCTCAGTAATTTTAAATGAAACACCCTGTATTTTATATCACTATTGAAAAGTACCATTACCGTACTTTAATTTTCAGATAACATTCCCTATGTCTAAATTTATTAGTTTTCGAGATATTTTCATTTTTCCATGGACCAGTAGCGTGGCCACCCAAATCACCAGAATTTAATAAACTGGACTGATTTTTTTGGGGTTACGTTAATAATGAAGTTTATAAAATACCTCCAACAACAAGGGATGAGATGAAAAATAGAATACAAAGTGTATTTCGATGTGTTAATTTACAAATGCTCCGTAGAGTAAGAAGCTCATTCAATGATCGTTTTTAGGCGTACATAAATGTGTTACGAGATAATTTTGAACACCTTATGTAATTAAATATTAAAAATATTTTATTAAAAGTAGCTTCTAATTTTTTCAAACATGTTTTTTTGCAAAATGTATTACTGATAAATTATGTTCCGTTCTTTATTTGTTACATTGTTACATTTACATACAAAAGTAGTGTTTAATTGTCTTCACAAAATATTGTATTTTGTGTTTGTGTGTTTTTTTGTAAAATTTATTACTAATTTTCTTTGTTTATTTGTTGCATTTACATAAAAAGATAGTTTTTAATTGTTTCAAAAATGTTGCATGTAGTGGTTGTGTTTTTGTTTGTAAAATGTATTACTAATAAATTATTTTTATTTTTTTATTTGTGTTACATTGATTACTGTATTGATAATCGGTAATCTTCAATTGTCAATTCAGTCATGGCTTACTTAATATTTAGATAAATTTAAACACCTAAAATAATTTGCTCTGAAAAATGAAAATATCTCGAAAACTAATAAATTTGGGCATAGGGAATGTTATATAAAAATTAAAGTACGTTAACGTTATTTTTCAATAATGATATAAAATACAGGGTGTTCCATTTAACATTACTGAGAAAATAATGTACTTGCGTTTTGACTCACCCTGTATTTGATATAAAGAAAATTAGCAATATCAATAATTCGTAAAAATTTTACCAATAAATAAAAAAATATGGCATTAATAAACCATTGCTGTTGTGCTTATTTTTATTTATACAGGGAGTTGAACTTGTTACGATTTTCATACAAAATTGGTTATAACTTTGTAAATACCCTATATAACATTACAAACCTTTATATTTTTGTGATGGAGAAGTTAACAGGATTTGGAATATAAAATAAAATATAGGGTGTTCCATTTAAAAAAACAAAAGTTAGGTCTGCCACTGTGTTATCGAACACCCTGTATCATTCTAACTGATTTTGTAATGTGAAGCTCAAAGGTGGCTAAAATTTTTGTTATTAACTTTTATTGCTATCTATTACTATAGCGGAGCTATTGAGCTTTACCCTACTAATCAATCACCCTGTAGAGAAGGCCAATAAAGTTGCTAAATATCTCAAGGAGATATGTATTTCAGCCAAACGAAGATATATAATAACACACTTGAATCAGAAAAGGTCACATAGGAAGAAGGCGAAATTAAACTAGTCACTCCAAAATACGTAGGTATGCAACGAAATTAAAGCAAACATTAATCTCAGGAAAGCACCTGTGTTTGATTTAATTGCTACGGAAATCTTAAAACAAATCCTTAAAAAAACAATAGTAAATCTGACATATCTTAGAAATGCCTCGTTCAGATTAACAATATATAATCCCAAAATATGGAAACTGGTAGAAGTTATAAATATCTTTAAACCTGGAAAACAACCAAATAGAGTATCATCGTACAGGCCGATGCCCTTACTCAGTGGCGTCGGGCCGGGGGGGCACGGGGGGGCACGTGCCCCCCCAACATTATGCAAAAAAAGAAAAAAATAATATAAATTATCTTTAAATTACGTATATGTATACACTAAAAGTTACGAATGAATAACTAATATAGATCCCCCGTTAGTCTATTTTTCTGTATGCATCTAATTTGATTCTGTGTGTGTAAAGTATGCGCGTGTTACAACTAAATTTACAAGTGCCGGTGAGCCGACTCTGGCCGGTTGCGCCCGAGCTGGAGCAGCCGATCGAATGCACCCGAGCCCAGCCGACGCCTGGCGGAGGGATATCATACCAGCTCAGTGCGCGTGTGTTGTGTTGTGTAGGTGGTCGCCACGTTTTATTCGTTCAATAAGCTTATTGTTACTAGCTGAGCTGCTATTGTTTGTGTAATTTTTGCGGATGTTCGTTTGTTATCATGTCTAAGAAACAGTCCTCTGTACTAACATTCTTTAAAAAACTTGGAAATTCAAGTGAAAGTGTAAATGAAGATAGACATTTAGCGGGAAGTAGCACTGGAGGTAGCGTTGGTGATGAATCGCCATCTTGTTTACGCCCAGATCGTGATGCTACATTCCAGGGCGAAAGTAGAGATCCTTCATTGGGAGTACAAAGTGCAGATATTGCAAAAGGAGCATTTCAGCCTGTTGATTGTTTTAAGGTAAGCAAGATTCAATCCAAATCGAGGCAGTTCAAAGAATCCTGGTACAGTGAATTTAATTGGGTCGAATATAGCCCCATTACAGACGCTGCATTTTGTTACCCATGCCGACTATTTTGTCAACATAAGTCTGGTCGCGGGGAGGAGTCATTCACTAAACTGGGCATGAACAATTGGAAGAAAGCTTTGGAAAAATTCAGGAAACATGAGAAGAGTGAAATGCATCAAAAATCTAAACAGTTTCTCAATGAGTATAGAAAAGCAGGAAGCACGGTAGCAGATTCGTTGTCCTCGGCACATACTAAAATGGTTGAGATGAATAGGAGGTATTTAAAATTCATAATTGAAAACATCCTATTCCTTGGAAAACAGAATCTTGCCTTAAGAGGACATGATGAGAGTACTGCTTCATTTAACAGGGGGAACTTTATAGAACTGCTAGAACTGAGATCTACTGAAATGGAGGAAGGAATCCAAACATTAATGAAATCCCCAGTCCATTCATACAAAAGTGCCCAGGTACAAAATGAGATAATAGATTGCATAAAAAGTGAAATGCTTCAACAAATTGTCCAAGAGGTGAGTGAGGCTTTGGCCTACTCAATTATTTGTAATGAAACTACGGATATTTCAACCCGTGAACAGCTTAGCATTTGCATTCGATACATTACTAAAATAGATGGACACATTAAAATCAATGAAAGGTTTTTGGGCTTCGTTGATGTGTCAGACACTACTGGTGAAAATTTACATCACACTATTAAACAGTATCTGCAGCAGTTGGGTATAAGCTTAAATAAAATGCACGGCCAGGCATATGATGGAGCTAGTAACATGAGCGGCAAATTCAAAGGTGTTGCCTCAAGGTTCCAAGAAGAAGAGCCTAAAGCTTTGTACACACACTGCCATGCCCACTTGCTTGATCTGGCTGTTCAGAGATTTTGTGAAGAAATAAGACAGCTTCGGAATTGCTTATCCATAGTAAATAACCTGTATAACTTAACTAATGCATCAGCTAACAGGTTTTCAATATTTGAATCAATATGTAAGCAAAGCGGAGAAACAAAAATGAAAAGACTGGTGAGCTTGTCTCGAACTAGATGGACAGTTCGACACAAAGCAATCCATGTAATTCTAGAGCAGCTCCCTGAAGTGTACGAAACTTTGGAAGTTATTGCAAACGATGTATCAAATCGTAAAATTGCAGCCGAAGCTGATGGTCTAGCCAAACAAATCAGCACATTTGAATTTGTATTCAGTTTAAAACTATTGCACAGCGTTTTGAGTCAGACTGATATACTCTCCAAAGAACTGCAGAGTGAATCTCTTGACATTTCTAAGGTTTTTGCAAAAGTTGAATCAGTCATTGACTGTTTAAAACTGGACAGAAATGATGATGGCTTTATTCAGATGTGGAATGAGTCAGAAGAACAGTGTAACAAATATGGTATGAAAGGTTTGTCAGTTGAAAGGCCTTCACTACCACGCAAACGGAAGATTCCGAAAAAACTTGAAGCTAGTAGTAGCTCTTCAGATGCTGCATTTCATCAATCACCTGAACAGATGTTCAAGACTGACATTTACTTTGCTGCTTTAGACACAGTAATTGTAAACTTGCAATCTCGTTTTTCCAAGAACGATTATGATAAAATCAACTGCATTGCCCAGTTACTATTTAATTGGACCGAAATTGACAACAACGCTGTTATGGCAATCCAAAAGTTTTATAACTTGTCTTTAAGTTTCTCTGCACATCTTAAGTTTTTTCACTGTTATGCAAAGAACAATTTTGTCAAAACAGACAAAGCAACCACAAGAGTAACGTTCCAAGAGTTGGCTGATTTTTTTATTGAGAATGATCTTCAAGCCAGTGCACCAGATGTTTGGCAGCTACTAGAAATATCACTTTCGTGGCCTATCACAACAGCAAGCGCAGAAAGATCGTTTTCTACACTACGAAGACTAAAGACATTTCTTCGAAGCACCATGACAGAAGACCGCTTAAGTGGGCTTGCCCTGATGTCTATTGAGCAAGAATTGACGTCTGAATACATGAAAGATAAAAAACTAGATCTGTTAGTTGACAGATTTTCAAATCTAGCCGATAGGAGGCTAATGCTTCATTAGAACTAACGAAAATTGGTTCGTTGAAAACCATTACTGTAGTTCTGTTCACCTGAAAACTTTGTCTTGTACAGACATTTGTTTTTGTGTTATAAATGTCCATGCAGTTATGTCTAGAATAGAATAAACTTGTATATTTTGAAATTGAGTCTTTTTACAATCCATCAATATAGTAAAAATTGATTAAAACCAATGTTTAACAAAAATACACATATACTTTACTTTAGTTCTTAAGTGGTAGTTTTCAAAAAAGTTTCCACGGGACCACCACTCCCCCCCCCCGTAGACCCCGTGCCCCCCCAAATTATTAGGTCACGCTACGCCTATGCCCTTACTACCTATAATTTCTAAATCATTTAACTATCGACCAAGTCCATACAATAACGAATATAATGTAGAAGTCACTGGAAGAAAAGAAAGTTTGCTTTGCTGTCTTCCTTGATGTGGCGTACGTTTTTGATAAAGTGTGGCACGAAGGACTTAAATACAAATTAAGCAGGATTAAACCAAGTAACATTCATAGATATACAGTCGAACCCGCTTATTGGAATAGACTTCGTGCTGAGCGAAAATATTCCTATAACCGAGATATTCCAATAATCGATCATTTGTGGCTAGTAGAAACGTTTCGGTGCCTCAAATTTCTATTCCTTAAAGCGGGATATTTCTATAAGAGGTATTCTAATAAGCGGGTTCGACTGTATTTCAGATAGAGTTTTTAGGAATAAGTAAGACAATACAGACTTAATAACTGGATTAAATGCTGACGAATCCAGCCATCCAGCTTCTCGACAACACGGATCTGGACAGAAGACTCAAGACGAAGAATCCCTTCGCTTCGAGTTAGTTAAGTGAAAAGCAGAGTATAGTGCAAGTTATAGTATAGTACAGGTTTATATTTGTGCAATTTGTGTAATAATCTAATGGTAGGGGAGAACAAGCGGGGATTTTTGCAGTTACTCGAGCGCGTCAGATTATTACATGGGGAAAAACCTTGTACCCTAAAAATGAACCTATACCATATATACACCGTTTTGTAGGCGTCAACGCCCTTCCGGTAGGGATCTATGGAGGAGTGTCACCGAGCCGCAAGCCCTTATCCCTTGCCGTACTGCTCCTCCATAGGCCGATCAGACACCAGCTTATTCCAGACCAAGTCGTAGATTCTTTTTAGAATTTTAGACTACGACGTCAGCCTTTTTATTTTTCTATTCACCGGGCTGGGGCACGAACCTCGATCGTCTCGACCGCATATCCACTATAGATTGTCAATCGTGCGCCTCAGTCCGCTTGGCTAATCTGAACCTAACCTATACCATATTGGCTCTTAATGCAGGGGAGTTCGTTAAGGGGGGGGCCGAAAAAAAATCTGTAAGATAAGGTAAGTACATGCCAAACAGTGTATATTTAAGAAATCTGACGATTTGAGCGGGGCGTAAGGGAATAAGGGAATGGGTGAGACCCAAAGTTTCACAGAAAAAACCGAATATTTCGCGAAATGAATGACAGATCAAAAAACTAAAAAATACGTACCCAATATTTTTCAAAAATCTATCGAACGATACCAAACACGACTTCCCACGGAGAGGGGTAAGGGGTAAATTTAATACTTTAAATACGAATCCCGCGATATTTCGCGAAATGAACATCAGATCGAAAAACTGAAAAATACACCTATTCAATATTTTTGAAAAATCTATCGAGTGGCACCAAACTCGACCCCCCACAGAGGTGGGGTGGGGGTAATTTTAAAATCAAAATGGGAGCCTCCATTTTTTATTGCAGATTTGAATTCCTTATGTAAAAATAAGTAACTTTTATTCGAGACATTTTTTCGAATTATGTATAGATGGCGCTATAATCTAAAAAAACGATTGTTGGAAATGGAAAATTAAATTAAAAATGGACAAGTCGTCACTAAAATGGAAGATTTTACCTAACTTTTTTTGGTTTTAGGACCTACTCTTCACAACCCAATAGGTCTCCAAAGCGCTCGAGTGACTGCAAATTTAGCATACTTTGCTCTCCTACCATAAGAAATATTAAGGAGTTTCTCCTTAATTTTAAATTTTTGTAGTAATTTAGACCAAAAAAAATTGCACATTGATAATATTGTTTGATAATGTTTTTAAGCATTTTCTTGCTGTTCATTAAATATAAAAAGATTTTAACATTGACAAGCAGGAGAGTGCATATAGATTTTCACTTCGGAAAAAATCAAACAAGATAGAACTTTTTATAATTTCATTAAGAAATGTTTAATAAACAACATATCAAAAAGTTCTACTCGAGAAGTGGGTGCTTCATTTTTTATTAAACGGATGAACTACGAAATTAGATGTTTTTTTAAATAACTCCGAAAATATAAATTTTAGAAAAAAACTGACTTGACCATTGAAAAATTCAGAAAATTTTACAAAAAAACCTTATATAAAGAATTTTCTAAAATTAAATCTGTATCTTCTATAATTTTTTATTTATAACGCTAAAATCACCCTTCTCACAAACATTGGCGCACTGTAAACTAACGTACGGCTAAGTGTACGGTTGAGTTATTTTAATGTAATTCTTTAACTAAAGGACCAAATGAAATTTTACAAATTGAACATGAAAGAAGAATAATTAAGCTATCTCATGGTTTTAATAGAAAGAAATAAAATGTATGGGCATAAGTACGGTGTGGCAGTGGCAGCTCGTATCACTTTAAGTAGGTAGTGCCAGAATTCGGGCAGCTGCCTAAATTTTTAGTGACGGGTTCACGATATTGTCAAAAAAAGTATAAAATAGAAATTAAAATAATAGGTACGGATACTTTTACATTATGTAGGTATATACCATTTCTGAGGTGTCAAGAAATTTAAACATTTAAAATGCATTCAGTGATTTAAAATGCAGCGACGTCTGTCGTTTCATCGGAAATCACTGCAACACAAATATAATTTTCAATTTCTTTCCTTATTTCCTCGTTATAAACATCTAAGATGCACTGAAGGAGTTCATTTTGTATTGTTTTGAGGTACATGCTTTTAAAGATTTGGAACTTTGAATATGAACCTAAGTCGTTGTCTAATTCGGCTAACATTGAACAGTTCCATAAAGATGCCTCTATTTTCTGAATTTTCCTTTTCGTCGTGATTTCTCAAAACTAACTCGAAAGCTCCACAAAACCACACATATATATATATATATATATATATATATATATATATATATATATATATATATATATATAATTTTTAATTTGATTCAAAACATATCGATTCTTTATCCACTTCTTGTTCATTGTGTTGAATTAGACTATCACGATAAGCTGAATTTAACTCGGGTTTTATTAAAAATTAAAAAATTTAAATTACTTAAAACTATAATAGTTTATAATTAAAAGTTTAACATTAAAAATGTGATAATTATAAATACAAAAACGAGCGAGCGAGCGCGTAAAAAAATTCGAAAATATAATGTACTACCATGTACGAGAATCTTTTTGGATCAACGATCCACTATTCACTATGATGAGCATAGTAAAAAAATATTAGATCGAACTAGGCACGAACAGTCGCATTTAAACGTGTATGAAAAGTGCAATATAGCTCTATCTCTGTCACTTACATAGAATGCCCGTAAAATCTTTCTCTTTTCAGCTGAGCCATCTAAGCTTTCGGCACGGGGCACGATGCGATCATTCCTTCCACTATGAGTGGCGAGGGTTGTACTACACTGCACAGTTGCCAAATTTTATATAATTTATAAAGAGAAAAGAAATACGTACAAAAAATGAACGGACATTAAAACGGTTTAAAGATAAAAAAAATATGTTTCTGTATAAAAATAAGGTAGTGCCATGGCTCCATGGCACTACCTCACCGGCCGCCACTGCGGTGTGGGCGGAAAGTGAGCCTTACATGAATTTTGTTTAAAAATTATTTAAAAATGTGTAACTAATATAATGTTTCTTATAAAACTCCCAATTTTGGACAACTTACCTTTCAAGCATCTTGCTAAATGATGTTTCATTCAAAAAAAATCTTAAAAATTTAATTCAAATGATATGACGTCTCAAAAAATGCAATTTTTGAAATCTTCGTAGTTTTATAGAATTACCATCACTTTAAAACGGTATTACTCAAGTTTGAACAGATCTATTACAGTTTTGTAAGTGCATTTTTAAAGCTTAGGATGTAATTTTTAAAATGCACTGAATTATTTTACTTTAGAAATAAAGTAAACTATTTCTTTTTAAGAAAATTAAGAAAGATTACAAAAATGTAATAAAAAAACCGAAAATTGGCAGCTAAAAAAATGTTTATACAGAGTGATCAAAACGTTTTTCTGTAAAATTTACCCAAAATACATTTAATAATAAGTTTCAACAATAATAAATGTTCAGCAAAAAAATTTTTTTTAGCTCTTATACAGTATGTCTTCGTAACTTGGAACCTATTGATAACTTTTTTATTATCAGTTTTACGAAAATAAGTCATTCTTTATAAAATACTCTGAATCGTATATAATCTAAGATACAATCATCAAATATCAAATTTAATTAATATTAGACGAGGTATGTCAAAAAATATGAATTTCACTCAAGAGTAAAGTACCTTTACATTTCACAATATCGAAAATTGTTATTAAAAAAAGTTGTTTGGAATTAAAAAATGTGCTTTAGTGTTCAATTACATCCTTCTAATTAAAATATTGTGAATAATAAAGGCACTTAATTCTTAAGAAAAATTCATATTTTTTACATACCTCGTATAAAATTAAAAAAGTATAAATCTGATGGTTGTACATATCTTTATGAAGAATAACTTTTTTTCGAAAAAATGATAATAAAATAGTTATCATAATTGTAATAAAATGATGATAAATATCCGTAATTTAAGAAAAAATTTAATTTTTTTTTTCGATTAGAATGATGTAATTTTATATTTAGACATAATTTCTAATTTCAAACAACTTTTCCTAATATTTTTGATATTCTGGAATATAAAGGTACTTTACTCTTTAACGAAATTCATATTTTTGAAATAACTCGTATATAATTGATAAAATTTGATATCTGATGGTTCAGTTTTAGATTTTTGACTGTCCAGAGCATTTTATTAAGAATAACTTTTTTTCGTAAAATTGATAATAAAAAAGTTTTCCATGTAGTTCCTAGCTACGCAGACACACTGTATAAGAGCTTTTGTATAAGAATTTTCAAATTGCAATGCCATATTCGGATTCAGCATAATCAAAAACAAAATAGAAACATATTTGATCAAAGTAAAATGATGAATTTAACGACATTTTTAAAACTCTTTATACAAAACAATTGCTATTGTTTAAACAATTAATAAAAAATTAGCGGCCAAATCTACGAGTAGAACTTTTTAATTTAACATGTATATAAACTAACAAAAAAAAGTTTTAGAAAAATATAAGCTTATTTGAATTTTTCCGAAACAATGCATGTTTTCGTTCTAATTGCACTCTCCTAAAGTAAATTTTAAAAAAGTTTAGTTAACCTCTCAATCATTTGGGGTAGTAAGGAAGAATATTGAAGAGATGAAATGGATGGTTGAGCGACATCAAGGCGAAAAAATGTTTCAACAAAAGATTATTTTGACTATCAACTTTGTTGACATATTCTGTTCAACTCAATGTATTTTCTTCAAATGACTGAGAAGTTTAGTAAAATTTTAGTTACCTATTAAAATTGAAATTAGGAATCGAAAATGTGAAGAAACTGTTCGATAAAATAGTTTGTTTCAATAGAAAATAAAAGCAAAATACGAATCTTATTGGGCCATTAAATGTGATAAGAACACACTTCTTTAGTAAGCCTAGAATGTATCTTTCTTGTCACTGATATTTTGATCAAATCTTGTTGCTTTCCTTTAAGTTTTTTCGGTATAATTTAAAATACATATCCCGTAAACTAACCCAAAATAATAACTTATTTAACAAAACAGCACACCTCAAAAAATCAACATCTACTTCTGGTTTTCCCTCACCCATCACTTCTTGCTAATAACTTATGAAAAAAGCTTCACCTGTCTCAAAACAATTAAGCTAAATGGACTGGTTTCTGTGGAAATAGTGAAATTCGCTTTTCTGTAATTAGTCCATGTGGTGAGACCGCTCCCGTCTGGAAAAATTTATGATTCGGTTTCTTTGTGGATTCCTATTCAAAAAACCTTTAAACCCTTTAAACAAATATAAAGGATGCCGGGCGGACTTTTTGGGCAGAAATTGTTTAAACAATTTTTTTAAACAAATACAAAAGATCACGTTTTTTGCTCTAAAATATATATTTTTAGATTTTTTGGGTCATTCTCAACAAGAAAGGTATCTTGTAATTTTTCTCAAAAATTGATAGTTTTCGAGTTATAGGCGATTTAATACCTGAAAAATGCGAAAATACGCATTTTCGAGGCTTAAAAACTCATATTTAAATTAGTATTTTTGAGGTTACCGTATATTTGAATTGAAGTTTAAACATTCAGATTCAAGATTCTGAAGAGTGATCGTGTCTAACCTTAATTTAAATCGTAATTTTTTAATTGTTAAATATGCATGTCAATCCGATTTTCTTGCCGGTGCGGCGCACTCTATTCCAAAAATCTCATATTTTCCTCAGAAAAATATTTTTTGTTGATTATTTGGGACATTCTAAATAAAAAAAGTTTCTTGACATTTTTCTCAAAAGTTAATAATTTTAAAGTTATAAGCGATTTAAAATCCGAAAATGCGTTTTTTTGTCATTTTTCGGATATTAAATAGCTTATATCTTTAAAACTATTAACTTTTTAGAAAAATGTCGAGAAAATTATTTTATTTAGAATATCCCAAAGAATCTAGAAAAAATATTTTTCGGAGGAAAATAGGAGATTTTTTAAATAGAGCGCGCCGCACCGGCAAAAAAATCGGATAAACATGCATATTTAACAATTAAAAAATAACGGTATAAATTAAAGTTAACCGCGATCACCCTTCAGAATCATGAAGCTGAATGTTCAACCTTCAAATTAAGTATCTGGCAACCTCAAAAATACTAATTTAAATATGAGTTTTTAAGCCTCAAAAATGCGTAGGTATTTTCGCATTTTTCAGATTTTAAATCGCCTATAACTCGAAAACTATCAATTTTTGAGAAAAATTACAAGATACCTTTTTTGTTAATAGGCTATTGATTATGTACTATAGAAAGGAATTACAACGTTAACGGGGTTTTATTATTTGATATGGTCAATGAATCTCTATATATGAAAAAACCGCGGAGTGCTACCATTTAAAGGGGTGCGTTTTTGAGAAATGTGTAAATTAGTCCCTGGGCACAGGTTACATTAGGGTGAGTTCTATGCACTTTTGGTACAAATACGTCTACATAAAAATTGTTCCTGGTTAAATTTACTATCTAAATATAACTTTTTTAAGTCAATGATACTTTTTTTTACAAAAATATATTCAAAAGAAAAAGCACAAAGAAACCCAAAAGAAAGAAATTTTGTTTTTTGTCCCATAACTTTTGTCCACGGAGATATAGGTATAGACATTGCTTCATAGAAAAAAAGCTTACATATTTTCTCTTTAAAATGATGTTTGGTAGAGTTCATTAGGATTTACAGTTTTCGAAATATGATTTTTCAAAGTTCGCCACTCACAGCAATGTTGGGCAATTTTCCTTGTTATTTCGCAAATATTATTCCGTAACTTTTTTCTACGAAACTTTAGGCACATGCAATGGTACATGTAAGAGAAGTAGAAATCAATTACCTGTAAAATGTTCTAATGTATAATGTTGTACGACTTCTTTTAAAGAGGTTATCATTTTCAAGATTTTATACTTTTAACGAGTTTTTATATTTTTTACGGTTTATATTTAGGTATATATTATATGTATAATACAAAAGAAAACTTATTCTGTTTATAAGTATTATAAAAAATTCTAGGATAATTTTTGAATAAGATATGCTTTTTCAAAATGTAATAAGTACTTGCGACGATTTTTGATTTTTGGATTATTTTTTAAATTTCTCATTATAACTTTTTTATGGGATTGTGTGTTATGATTGAATCTTATTTTTTATACGTTATACTTTCGATCCACTTTACTCGGCCGGGCAAACTTCAAAATATGGATTAATTCCAATATTTACTGTCAAAGCTCCTGCACCACAAGCTTTGCTTGAAAATATAGCATGTAAATGTACCAAAGGATGTACAAAAAACTGCGGTTGTAGGAAGATAGAAATTAGTTGTTCAATATTCTGCAAAGGGTGCATGTGCATGGGTACTAATTGTGGGAACTCTAAGATAACTGAGGTGTCAGAGGAAGATATTGAAGCTAATGGTAACGAAGAGATGGACTTTGATTTTGAAAATCTTTTAATTGTCAACGTTTAAATAATTTAACTAAAGTGATGTTTTCTAAGACTAATGTTTATGTAATTATTGTAAAAGAAATAATTTTAAATATTACAGGTAAAAAAATATCAAAGAATCACTCGGTTTCCATTATTTAAATATAGATGATACACCATTTTAATGAAGAGAAAGTTAAGCCCTCTTTATTGAGCAATATATAGTATATTCATGTACAAGAAAAAAAAGTTATAATCAGAAATTTAAAAAATAATCCTAAAATCAAAAATCGTTGCAAGTACTTATTACATTTTGAAAAATAATATCTTATTCAAAAATAATCCTAGAATTTTCTGTAAAACACCATTTTAAAGTAAACAAAATAAGCTTTTATTATTATATAGGTAATATAATATATACCTAAATGTAGAAGAAAAAAAGTTATGAGAAATTTTAAAAATAATCGTAAAAAATGTAAAAAATAATATTTTTTTTATATCAGGTATCATATTATAATATATAATATAATATTATATAATATTTAATATATAATATATAATATATAATATATAATATATAATATATAATATATAATATATAATATATAATATATAATATATAATATATAATATATAATATATAATATATAATATATAATATAATAATATTATTTTATTTTTATATTATATTATAAAAATCGCTAAAAAGTATAAAATCTTGAAAAACCATAATCTCTTAAATAAAGTCGTACAACGATACACAGTAGACCATTTTAAAGGTAATTGATTTCTATTTCTATTACGGGTACCATTGCATATACCTAAAGTTACGTAGGAAAAAATTACAGCACAATATTTGCGAAATAACAAGGAAAATTTCCCAAAATTGCTGTGAGTGGCGAACTTTGAAAAGTGATATTTGGAAAACTATAAATTCTAATTACCTCTACTAAACAGCATTTTAAAGAAGAAATATGTAGGTTTGTTTTCTGTAAAGCAATGTCTATACCTATATCCTCGTCGACAAAAGTTATGGGACAGAAAACAAAATTTCTTTCTTTTGGGTTTCTTTGTGCTTTTTCTTTTGAATATATTTTTGTAAAAAAAAGTATCATTGACTTTAAAAAGTGATATTTAGATAAGAAATTTAACCAGGAACAATTTTTATGTAGGTATGTTTGTACCAAAAGTGCATGGAACTCACCCTAATGTAACCTGTGCCCAGGGACTAATTCAGCCATTTCTCAAAAACGCACCGCTTTAAATGGTAGCACTCCGCGGTTTTTTCATATATAGATGTCCATTGACCATACGAAATAATAAAACCCCGTTAACGTTGTAGTTACTTTTAGCTATCTTATTTTGAATATAATCAATAGCCTATAAGAATGACCCAAAAAATCTAAAAATATATATTTCAGAGCAAAAAACGTGATCTTTTGTATTTGTTTACAAAAATTGTTTAAACAATTTCTGCCCAAAAATTCCGCTTGGCACCCTTCAGATTTGTTTAAAGGGGACATTTTTGAATAGGAATCCACAAAGAAACTGAATCAGAAATTTTTCCAGACGGGAGCGGTCTCACCACATGGACTAAATAATTATAGTACGGGATCCGAATAGGTCAAAATGTACCCATCTGCTTGCCGGATGAAACATTTTTTTTATTAAATTTCATACATAGACAAATATTTTTAGCATGGGTTGCCTATCAAAATCGTGTCATAGCTATCTTAAGGGGGGCTAAGGGGTTGAAATCAATATTCCAGACACATATTTTTTATGGTACAAATATGGTAGAATTATTTTATTTTTAAATTAAATAGGCATTATTCAGTACAAAGTACAATTCATAGATTACCTACTCAAGAAAAAATTGAATAAGGAAACATACTGAAAAATAAGCCAACGGTGGCAAATTTTTAAAGGACACCTCAAAATATAATGAATTTTGCGGTGGACATCAGAACTCATCGTTGAATTATGGTAAACAAAAAATTCAAAAAGATTTTTTTAGCTTATGAGTTTCTCGAGGTAACGCTGTCAAGTTTTTTTAGTTTTATCTAATTTTTACTTTTTGATATCATTCAGAAATCTAAACAAAGGATTTTTTTTGCAAAAAGAGTGAAAATCAATATATTTATTATTGTTAAACAAAAAATAAGCATATAACAAAAATGTCTCAACAGCGTTACCTCAAGGAATGTCTAAAGAAAATATATACAAAATTCCAGGTGAGTTGGTCAAGTAGTTTTTGAGTTACAATGTCTACAGCCTAAAAAAAAACAGTTTTGAGAAAAAGCAGTTTAAAGTATTGTCAACTTTTATTTTCAATTTATTTTTTCTCTGTCAAATGGTAAAGTGATGCACACAGAAATATGTTTTTAAATCGCGGAGTAATTTACAAAAGAAAATAAGAACAGCTGTTGACCGTCTCTCACTACGCTCAAGCGCGTTGGCACGAACTTGCTATAAAACGAGTCGAAGGTAGGGATATAGTGTTAAATAGCCTTCGACTCGATTTGCAGCAGGTTCGCGCCAGCACGCTTGAACGTAGTGAACAACGGTCAACAGCTGTTTTTATTTCCTTTTGTAAATTACTCCGCGATTCAAAAAGATATTCCGTTGTGCATTATTTTACGATTTGAAAGACAAAAAAGAAATTGAAAATAAAAGTTGACAATACTTTAAACGCGTTTTCCACAAAACTCCTTTTTCAAAGGCTGTAGACATTGTAACTCAAAAACTGCTTAACCGACCCACCTGGAATTTTGTATATATTTTATTTAGACATTCCTTGAAGTGAAGCTGTCGAGATATTTTTTGCTGATTGCTTATTTTTTGTTTAACAATAATAAATATATTAATTTTCACCCATTTTTATAAAAAAAAATTCCTTGTTTTGACTTCTGAGTGGTATCAAAAAGTCAAAATTAGATAAAATTAAAAAAACTTGACAGCGTTACCTCGAGGAACTCATAAGCTAATAAAATATTTTTGAATTTTTTGTTTACAATGATCCAATGATGGATTCTGATGTACACCGCAAAATTCATTATATTTTATTTGCCACCGTTGGCTTATTTTTCAGTATTTTTCCTTGATTATTTTCTTGATTAATCTATGAATTGTACTGAATATGCCTATTTCATTTAAAAATAAAATAATTCTACCATACTTAAAAAACGTGTTTGGAATATTGATATCAACCTCTTCGGCCCCCTCTTAAGGATAGCTATGACACGATTTTGATAGGCAACCCATGCTGGTCGTGTTTGTCTATGTATGAAATTTAATAAAAAAAATGTTCCATCCGGCAAGCAGATATTATGGTGAGAATGATATGAGTCGGTGAGATGAAATTAGTCTAGAAGAGTTTGTTTTTATAGTAACTCTAATGGGGCTCTTTTTACGAAGAAACGCTTTATTCTTACTAATATTTTATTAGTAGGTACAAATATAATAATTTCTACAAAATATTGTATAGCTCTGGTAACCAACACTAAAAGCCTGGATCCCGCGTACCAAAAAAAGTTTATTAATAGCAAGCTGAAAATTTGTTAATAGCTTAACGGTGTCTTGTCGGACAAACTTTGATGTACGGGATCACTGGAACAGGGGAAGTTTTAATTGTGGAACAGGTTAGGTTACAGGTTTCGAACGTCAGACTACGAAAAGATTCCATGGTATTTTGTGGGACAGAACTTCCAATTGATTTGTTACCATTTCATTAAACTCTTATGCAAAAATCAGACTGCTATTTACCGCCAATATAATTCCTACCATTTGACATGTTCTACGTGTCGGACTTATTTATTCAAATTCCCAACATATTTATTGGACAATAGTTATTTTCCTAACTAGTGCGGAAAGTGATACTTTCACGCACGAGACTGCCGTTGACCCGAACCACGCGACAGCGGAGTTCGGGCAAGCAGTCGAGTGCGGGGAAGACACTTTCCGCATGAGTTATTAACAATATTTTTTCTAGGGCCGTACGTTTGGAAAAATGCCACAAAAAATAGAGTTATATCAATTTTTATTTAGAAGTGAAAATACACAAATTAATTCTTTGACAAAGTTGTCAAAACCAAACTTTCAATATAATGGGTTACCACGACGACGATATTGGTTTCCATGACGACGATTCAAAAGCATTGTAATTGTCTACTGATCTGACTTTTAAATATTATGTCAAAATAATTTTATTTCATCGAATTATCAGTAGTAATTGCACAAGAGCTCTAAAATTCTATATTAATTTTAGAGATCGAGTGCAACTTGTTGCGATTATTTCATGAATAAAACTGTTCAAAACCAAAATTTTATTGTAATTTATTTATGTACAAATACGTACAACTAAACACACAGTTGTTATAAATATTTTACGGTTAAAAGTCATCACTTTTATTTTTAAAACATTAATTGTCATTAATGTCACTGAATGTATTTTTTCGTAGCAACGAAGGGCATCTGACGTAATATACTTGACGACGGGCAATTATCAAAAATTATCAATTTAATTTAGATTTCTGTAGCTTTCTATTGGTCAGAATCTCCTATGAATGAAATAATCACGCTAATTTCATTAAAACATGAACACAATAAGATAAATTTGAAATAAATTAGTAAATAATATCTAAATATGAGTTTATTGCATGTATTATTATATATTATATTGCCATATTACAAGGTATTTTACTTTCCCGCACGCCGTGCGGAAAAATTTACTTTCACGCACGCCGTGCGGAAAAGTGCAACTTTCGGAAACGAAATGCGTGCGTGAAAGTGGCTCTTTTAGCACGGCCGTAGAAAAACATTTT
The DNA here is from genome assembly GCF_917563875.1 of Diabrotica virgifera virgifera. Taxonomy (NCBI): domain Eukaryota; kingdom Metazoa; phylum Arthropoda; class Insecta; order Coleoptera; family Chrysomelidae; genus Diabrotica; species Diabrotica virgifera. The sequence goes on along the minus strand of NC_065445.1, from coordinate 198,063,839 downwards.
TTCATATATTATGTAAAGTTTGCTGTTGAATAAACTTAAAAACAACCTGCTAGTTTTCACAATCATAAACTTGTCAGGATAACACGTTCCACAATTAAAGTCACTTTCCACAATTAAAACTTCCCCTGTTCCAGTGTTCCCATTACATCATTAAAACTCCCATACATCAAAGTTTGTCCGACTAGACATCCTTAAGCTATTAACAAATTTTCAGCTTGCTATTAATCAACTTTTTTGGTACGCGGGATCCAGGCCTATATCTATCTAATAAACAGCAGATAAACAACTAGTATAAAATCAGCAGATAGAAAATATTAATATACATTACATTGCTTTTCCAAAAACTGGTAGGAATATGAATTTAATGCGAATTTGAGGTCTTATATACTCCATAAAATTAATAGGTCTGGATCCCGCGTATGAAAAAAAAGTTGATTATTAGCAAGCTGAAAATTTGATAATAGCTTAATGATGTCTAGTCGGACAAACTTTGATATATAGAAACACTGGAACAGGGGCAGTTTTAATTGTGGAACAGGTTAAAAATTTGGAATGGTCAGACCACGAAAACGGCACATTTATTTTGTCCGACAGAACAGACTTAAACTCTCCGAACAGAGATTAAACTGTCATGCAAAAATCAGACTGCTATTTATCACCTGTCATAATTCCTCTCATTTGACATATTCTACATGTTCCACTCATTAAAACGCCCATTTGGTGATAAATAGCAGTCTGATTCTTGCATGAGAGTTTAGTCTCTGTTCGGAGAGTTTAAGTCTGTTCTGTCGGACAAAATACATGTGCCGTTTTCGTGGTCTGACCGTTCCAAATTTTTACCCTGTTCCACAATTAAAACTTCCCCTGTTCCAGTGTTCCCATATATCAAAGTTTGTCCGACTAGACACCCTTAAGCTATTAAGAAATTTTCAGCTTGCTATTAATCAACTTTTTTTCATACGCGGGATCCAGACCTATAATCAAAAATTGTTTTGGAAAATTTAATAAGGCTAATTCTATTCATTAGCTAATATTAGTTTTCGATTAGTGGTGTTAAATATTTTGTAGGAAATGTACAATAGATCATTTATTTTAGATTAGGTACTGGAAAGTATGGTGTTAACGACATACTCTTATTGAAATATTTTATCAACTACTAAAAATTCCTAAAAATTAAATAAGAGTTGTTACGGGAGACTTTAATGTCATGCATGGGCGCCCATATAAAAATTTCTAGGGGTGGGGGCAGACTTGAAGATGTTGCTACATTTTGTATACTTTGGATGTCAATATACGTATAGTATAACCACCCGACGAAAAGCTAGGGGGGGGGCACGGCCCCCCTGCTCATGGGTATGGACGCCCATGATGTCATGGTTGGGAATAAAAAATGTGGTGAGATATTAGGGCCATTTAAATTGAGAAAAAAATGGAAAGGGGTGAAAAATTAATCATGTTAAGTAGGTATGTAGGAAGTGCTGGTAGACACTAATACTCTTCAAATTACCACCGAGAAGCTTATATACGTGAAGATCAAAGATAATTCAATCATTCAGCCTCAAGAGTCTACCCTGAACATAGGCCTCCTCCCCTTATTTCCAACCCTATCTATCCTGCGCCGCTCTCATCCAGTTTTTATTTATCCTTAAATCGTCGGTCCATCTTGTAGACGGTCTACCAACGCTTCTCTTATCTTCTCTTGATCTCCATTCCAATAACCTCTTTGTCCATCGTCTATCTGTCATTCTGGCTGTGTGTCCTGCCCATCTCCATGTTATTCTGGCAATCCTTTCGATGACGTCAGTTACCTTTGTTCTTCTCCTGATATCTTTGATTTTGTCTCGGAGAGTTATTCCCAACATGGATCGCTCCATTCTTCTCTGTGTCACTCTTAGTTTGGTAGCTGATGCTTTAGTTAGGGTAAGTGTTTCTGCTCCGTCTGTCAAGACTGGAAAGACGCACTGATCAAATACTTTTCTCATTAGGCATGTGGGTAACTCACTATTAAAGTTTCTCTCAGTTTTCCATATGCTGCCCACCCAAGACCGATTCTTCTCTTCAGTTAATGAGTCTGGTTGTCCCTGCCAATCGTAATTTCATGTCCCAGGTATTTATATCTATCTACGAGTTCTATTTCTTTCCCACCAATATTGATGTTCTGGTTGAGTACCAAATTTGTCATTATTTTTGTTTTTGAGATGTTTATATTTAAACCTACATTTTCTGTAGCCACAACGACTTCCTGTACAATCTCTCCCGCCATAACTAGATCCTGAGCTATTATGACTATATCATAGGCGAAACGTAAGTTGTTTAGGTATTCTCCATCTATTTTTATTCCCCTTGTTCTCCAATACAAATTCTTGAAAGCATGTTCTAAGACTATATTAAAATTGTTCTATTTTTATGCGATTACTGTTAGTATGTAATTTGGCAGTGGTATGCAATTTGTTATGGTTGTTGCCTGTATATTGTGTATAATAATTTTGTATACCTATAATCTACCCTGCATTCTTTAAGCGCCTGTAATATTTTGATTAACTTAACTGTGTCAAAGGCTTTGTGAAAATTGATCAAACTAAATTATTACTAAACTTTTTAAACAGTTAGCTATTACAATTATTGGAATGAAGAATAGAAAATGTGAAGAAGATTCGAAACTGGTTCCTTATAACTAGTTAACAGTTTTTCTATTAGCTCTTAGTTTTTATCAAAATTAAGGTGGTTTTACTTATTAGAAAATTATCAAAGTTGGTATACTAGTGTATTACATAGTGTTTAATCCAATTTTGGGATCAGACTATAAGTTAGACCATCTTTTTTATTATTATTTAACCAACAAACAGTAAACAACGGTTATAAATACCAGTACCGAGGTAATTAATTAGCTTAATTATTAATTACTAATGAACCTGTCCAAGTACCAGGGCCGTAATCAGGCAACATAGACCCAATATGCAGGAAAGGCCAGAGGAGAGAACTTCTAAACTTCAAAATTCTCAACATGTTATTAATCCATCCAATCAATAAAAATTTTATTCTACTGTTGTGAACCAACATAACAAAAAATTCCCACGCAAAAACAAGCCATTTTGTTCAATTCACTTCCAAATACTAAAATTGAAGATTATTTAAATGCCATAACTACTAAGGTCGATCCCAATAAAATTCTCGCTATTTCCAGGATTGTAAATGATCGTATTTGCATATATTTTACTACTGAAGAAACAGTCGCTGAATTTTTAAGAACCGATAATGGAACAATAGTAATCAATCAGGAACGTATCCAAGCTAGAAGGTTAATCACACCAAGCAAAAAACTGATAATTTCTAATGTCTTCCCAACAATACCTCACAGTATTATAGAGACTGAACTATAAAATATTGAAATTCATCAAATAACTCCATTGGATTTTCTAAGAATAGGAACAACTAACTTTTTATTTAAGCATATCTAGAGTTTCCGACGTTATACTTACATTGCTCCTAAAAATCTGGAAAATATTCCTGAGTTTATGGTAATTAATTATGAACAAATCAATTATCGAATTTATTTTTCACTTGAAAAACAGTCATGCTAGATTTGCAAACAACAAGGTCATCTAGCCTCTCAGTGCACAAATAATAAAAACACTCAAATATCTATCGAAAATTCATCGCCTACTCCTCAACCAAATTATATCCAAAATTGTCAGCCCAACATAACAGATGTTCAGCCAACTATCCATTCTTCACAATCTTCACAACAATCTACCAGTTCAAAATCAAAAGAAATAACCAATACTTCTCTAATAAATTCAAATCCCATTCAAACACCTATCCAGCCAGTGAGCCAGATAACGTTGAAATGAATAATCACAGTCAAAATTAACCTCCTACATCCTCTGACACTCAATCGTCCAAACGAACGGTATCAGAAATAACGTCTCCTCAAACATCTGTAGACCAGAACCCATTTAAAGAACCTCTCCGTAAATTTAAGAAAGCAAAAACTGTTCTTGGAGGTAATAAGAATTTAGCAGAATGCACTAGTTCTTTCTTCCAAGATAATTCTTCGAAAACGCACGCGGCTTTGCTGATCCTCTCAGCATTGCTACAACGTATACAGAAGATATCAAAAGACTACTAAAGTTCTTAACTAAAATCCACCTAGCATCAACTCCTAAGTATCTGAAAAGTCATAAATTACTTTTAATGAGAAATAAGCCACAATTTTACTAAAAAAAAATGATTTTATTAACGTTTCGAAAGCCCGAATCGGGTTTCGTTGTCAAAATACAAAATACTGTATTTTGTATTTTGACAACGAAACCCGATTTGGGCTTCGAAACATTAATAAAATCATTTTTTTTGGTAAAATTGTGGCTTATTTCCCATTAAAAGTAATTTATTATAAAAATGCCACAAGAAAATAGCTTCAGAACAACATCTGAAAAGTCACTGTACAAGATTAAAAACTAAAATTAAAAAACAGCACATAAACTCTTTCTCTACTGATCACTGCACATCTGCTGATATTTAATACAACAACATTCAACTGTATAGTGCAATGGAACCTAAATGGGTATTACACCCATTTTGAAGAACTTAAATTAATTATAGCCAAATTTAAACCATCTGTAATAGGCCTACAAGAAACCCACTTCAAAGAAGATAACTGTCATAATTTAAGAAACTGTTCTCCCTATTATAAGAGCAGAATAACTGCTTGCCATGCTAGTGAGTGAGTAGTAATATATGTGCATAACTCATTTAATACCGAAGTAATAAGTTTAAGAACTGCGTTAGAGGCAACAGCAGTATCTATAAACGGCCCCCACAAAGTTAATATATGTAATATTTATTTTCCTCCGGACTTAGACCCGTCCATAAATGAAATAACTGAACTCTTCAATCAAATTCCAGAGCCGCCTATTATATTAGGTGATTTAATGACCACAATATACTTTGGGGAGGCAAAAATAAAACAGATTACTTGGACGTAAAATCGAACAAATTGTTACCGATTCTAATATGAATATCCTTAACGATGAAAGAATCACAAGGTTCAATATTTCCACCGGCGATGGGTCCCAAATAGATTTATCCCTTTGAGATCCTGTTTTACAACCAATTATGTCGTGGGATGTGTCATCCCATTTGTATGGAAGCGATCATTTTCCCATCCTAATTATGGTTATTATAAACAATAACCATATCTCCTCATCAATTCCATCCCATAAATGGTGTCTGAAAAATGCAGATTGGTCTCTTTATTCTTCTTTCATTTCACAAAAAATTTCTCAGTTGGTACAGCCCTTCGATACAGATGTTGATATTAACTCCAAAGTATTCCATTTCGTACAGTTTTTAACGTCAATAGCTCACGAGTTCGTAGGTTATTCAAAATTTCCAAAAAAACATGCTCCAGTTCCGTGGTAGAATTCTGATTGCGAAACAGCAATTAAAGAGTCAAAAAAGGCATTTTATAAATTTAAAAGGTACCCAACTTTAAATAACCAGCTAGAATTCAAAAGATTAAGGGCGTACTGTAGATACACCTTAAAGAAGAGTAAGAGAGAAGCCTGGAAAAAATATGTATCATCTTTAAATTCATCTACCCCTACTTCTGAGGTTTGGAAAATGATTAGGAGAATGTACGGGAAAAAATCATTTAACACCAATAATTACCTAGAACGTCATAAGCAAATTTATTCAACTAAGCAAGAAATAGCCTCCGTACTAGCAAACGTATACCAACAACATAGCAGTGACGAAAATCTATCTATAGTCGATTCGCTAATCTGAGACACAACTATCTACACTACAATTAAAATAAAGATGCACTAGAAATAAACAAGCATAAGGAGCACTCCCAAATCATGATTTGGGAGTGCTCCTCGAACATTCAACGTGTCCTGGTTTGTTTTTTTCTAAATAGTGCATTTTTATTGTGATTGTAGTGTAGAAAGTTGTGTCACAGATTAGCGAATCGACTATACAAGTTTCCTAGTCCATAAAAATAAATTTAATAATGCCTGTATAAATCTTGGTGACCACAATAATTTAACTCTAAATGTAATATTTACAATGGATGAACTGTTAGAAACATTAAACAAAGTTAAAGACACTAGAACAGGGCCTGACAACATACCTACGACCTTTTTAAAAGCTATGCCAACGGAAGGCAAACAATATCTTTTGGCTCTCTATAATTTCATTTGGACAAATAATGTTTTACCAATTGATTGGTATGACTCAATTATTGTACCAGTTCTTATACATGGCAAGAATAAATCGGACCCAGAGTCTTACCGACCAATCTCTCTAACTTCTACTATGTGTAAAGTACATGAAAAAATGGTAAGCAACCGACTAATGTTGTACCTAGAAGATCGACAGCTACTAACTTAGCTCTATACAAAGGGGATTTAGAAAGTCCAGATCTACATTAGACAACTTAGTGGATATTGAATCGGTAATTCATGAGTCATTTGGATGTGGTCAAGAATGTTTGGTTATATTTTTTGATATAACGCGTGCAGAGGATACAATTTGGAGATTAGATATTATAAGAATTCTGTCAAGTTGGTCGATTAAAGGAAATATTATCAAAATTAATAATTTTTTATATAGCCAAAACTTCAAAGTTCGAGTAGACTGTTGTATTAGTTGGTAAGTTGTTCTCCTTTTTAGTTATATCTCTGATTTGTTCTTTGTAATTTTAAGTTGGTACCTACTGTTATCTTTTAGAGGTTATTTTGATATTTTGATGTTGGCGACACTGAATATAAAATGACAGTCACGATGTAATAAAAATTTGTATTTTGAAGATAAAAATTAATAAAAACCATAATTAAATAAAGTAGTTTTTATTTGAAATATAAGTAAATAAAAAAATAACTACATGAAATAGACAACTTTCTTTCAGACTCCAATATCCAATTAAACGGTATTCCTCAAGGGTCTACTATTAGTGTTGCACTTTTGCTTATTGTCATCAATGGCATCGCTGAGTCACGTAGCCCATTAGTCAAAGCCCTTCTATTTGCTGATGATCTTGTTATATTCTGTCGTGGTAAAAATATATCAACAATGACGACCCTTATACATCAAGCCATTTACAAACTAGAGAACTGGTCGAATACTACTGACCTAGAATTTTCACCCACTAAAACGAAAGCAACGATTATCAGTAAAACTCCAAAGAAACACATAATTCCACCGAAACTCTACCTAAAAAATTGACCAATAAAGTATTCAGAATCGATTAACTTCTTAGGAGTAAAACTCGATAACCGACTATCTTAGCAAGGCCACATCCACTCTCTCCGTCTGTCAGTTCAAAACGACTTAACTTAATAAAAAGTATCTCTCATAAACAATGGGGTGCCGACTTCCAAACTCTTACGACTGTATACAAAACCCTAATTCGTTCAAAATTAGATTATGCTGCTGTTGCCTACAACCGTCTACAACTCAGCCAAATGTTCACTGTTGAAAAACAGTTCATAATTCAGCAATTCAGCAAAAGTAACACGCGTGCGGAAAAGTGAAACTTTCTAAACTAAAATGCGTGTGCGAAAGTATACATTTTTGCACGCTCGTAGAAAAAATATTTTACGTGATTAAGATATTTGTCATTAATTGTTTTTATTAGATATAAAGTAGGAAAAATGAAAGAATACCCATGAACGAACATATAAAACACTGTATTTTCCTGTCACCGTGTCACACAAAAAATTGGCCAGCACAAGTACATGTAATAATTATTGTTACATGTACTTGCACTGGACAATTTTCTTTGTGGCACGGTGACAGGAAAATACAGCGTGTTTTATATGCTCGTTCATGGGTATTCTTTCATTTTTCCGACTGTATCTATTAGTATGGTATAACTAAATCCACACCCAGACATCCAAAGTGAAAGTTATCCTCCAACACCAAATTGTTCTATACGGTCCTCATAATGTTCAGAAAAAAGTCACACCATTTTGAGCGTCGTTGGGTTTGGGGGGGGGGGAGAAATCGGTAAATTCGTAGTGTTTTTAAGTTTTTCGTCAATATTTCTAAAACTATGCGGTTTAGCATGAACAACCTACTATACAAAAATGTTCTACATTAAATTTGAAACAAAAAAGGTCCTATGCATAATCCTTCTAAAATGAACGGTTCCAAAGTTACGGAGGTAGTATAGTATAATTGGTCCAAAAAAGGCCTAACCCAGACATTAAAAGTAAAAGTTTTCCTCCAACACCAAATTGTTATATATGGTCCAGATATTGGAGATGGGGCAGAAATCGGTAAATTAGTAGTTTTTTTATGTTTTTCGTCAATATTTCTAAAAATATGCTTTAGCGTAAACAATGTTCTATACAAAAATATTCTACATCAAATTTAAAACAAAAAAGGTCCTATACATAATTGTTATAAAATCAACGATTCCAGAGTTACGGAGGGTGAAAAGTGGAGGTTTTCGATACTTTTTATATTTCTTGGGCAATTCATAATATTTTTACTGATTGAAAGAAATTTTCTTTAACAGTTACCTCCGTAACTTTGGAACCGTTCATTTTAGAAGGATTATGTATAGGGCCTTTTTATTTCAAATTTAATGTAGAACATTTTTGTATAGAAGGTTGTTCATGCTAAACCTCATAGTTTTATAAATATTGACGAAAAACGTAAAAAACTACGAATTTACCGACTTCTCCCCCCTCCCTCCAAACCTGACGCTCAAAAAGGTGTGACTTTTTTCTGAACATTATATGGACCATATAGAACAATTTGGTGTTGGAGGATAACTTTCACTTTGGATGTCTGGGTTATGTCATTTTTTGAATTAATTCTATCATACTACCACCGGCGCCCATACAAAAATTTTCAGGGGCGGGCCAGACGTGAAGATGTTGCACATTATATTCTGTATACTTTGGATAACCATATATAGTTTACAGCACATGAAAAGCTAGGGGGGCCACGGCCCCCCTTGCCCATGGGTATGGGCGCCCATGCATACTACTATTATTTTTGTAGTTAAATGACGAAAAGCTAAATTACAAAATAATGTCTAAGGATAGTAAATAACAGATAACAAGCAATATAACAAAAATTCCCAAAGACAAATTTTTAAAATGCAACAGGTGTTTGTATTTCACGGTCTTAACTTTATCCACATTTTGTTCCTGCTTTTTCTTTTTGTTTTTTCATTCATTTTCTTTTTTTTTGTATATTTTAGAGTTACCTAAGTTTTCTGTATACTTTTCTTTATGCAATATTTTGAAGTTATACTTCTTTAGGCGCGATTGAGAGTCAAATTTCATAATACTGCGCAAATGCGCCAGGGCCGGACTGGCTCATGAAAAAGGCGCCAACCCAAATTCTAAAAAAGGCGCCAACCTAATATCTAAACAATGGCTCCAGACCCCCCTCCTAAGATTTTACATCAAACTTTTTATGCAAAGTAAATCAATATTACTCGTGAATTTTTTAAGTTTAATTTTAATTTAACTCCATGAAGTAATTTACGATTTTTATTGGGAATAGTAAATTATATTAAGATGCCACAAAAATATAACTTCAGTTTCCCTTTTAGTCCGGAGATATTGGAGTGAGGCATCAGTGGTAGTGCAGCTGGAACAAACTATGAATGAATGAGATGATATGGAACATCATCAACTACATCAACATCAGTAGTGAAGGGAACAAAAGGCAAGTACTTTGCAAAGAGGAAAAGAAGGAGGAAACTATAATCTTCGGAAGAAGAGGGTCTTCGGCTAGAAGATATTCGGTCAGGGATAGGGACCTCACCAAGACGGATGTTCCAGGGAAGGCAACCTTGCAAAGGAGCTCCTCACTTGGGAAAAAAGATCTAGAGAGAAGGAGGAGAACTCCGACATAAGACTATGGTAAGAGCAATGGAGAAACGAGAGTTACAAATAATTTAGTGAGACTAATGTCTGACCATACAAACACGAAGGTCGAGATCAAGAATGATGTATGTATAAACCTTAAGAGTGTCACCGAAGACATGGAGAGCACTTTCAGACAAGTCACCCTCGGCAGCATTGAGAAACGAGATAGAAAGTGGAGAAAACCGGCGAGGAAGGAAGAACTAAGGAGACGGCAAGTGTGTCCACACCGATGGACTTCGAAAGATTTTCCCCGAAAAAATTAGTGAAAGAGAGATAGAAATGATCGAAACGGTCTCGAACTCAGATGAAAGAGGCTTTGAAAAAATAAACGACATTATAATAAAGTCGAATGGGAAGAAAATATCTATACGCGGTCGCCAAACCGGGAAGAGGGAATAAATCTGCAGGCGACTTAGTAGTGGTCATGGAGCAAGGACTTTCCGGTGAGGGGAAAAGGTACCACGACCTGATAAGGGAAAAACCGGTAGCATGTTCAGGAGGTATATACAGGCCAGGAGAGGTGAAGTACCTTTAACTTAATACTATGACCACAATTACAAGAAAGGGTCAGGAGGAAGAGAACAGGGGAAATCGTCAGACTATTTTCATGGTTCCGGTAGAGAAATGGGTGACAGGGATAAGAGACTACTGGGAATTCTTTTGAAATTGAGGGAAGACATGAAGACACTGGAGATCAGTGTAATTATATTATCATATCCCTCCATTACTCTTAATAATTGGGGGCTATAGAAGTAGGAACATCAGGCAAATTCTGAAAGTAATCTTCATGGGTATGGACATCCCCCTCTCACTGAGCTGAGGAGTACGAACGCGGGGACGCAGAAGTTGGCAGAAAAAGAACAAGTCGAGCACTTGAAGAAGACTATCGTGGCCCGGACGGAGGGAAACACAGTAGAAGATGTCCGGAGCTATCAGGACCAGGTGAAAATATTTGATATAAACGGAGATGTCACAAAGGAAGAAATCCTGGAGATGGTTTGAAGGTATACCGGCAGCAGGAAGCCTAACGACGTCAAACTCCGCTCTATGGGAAAATGAAGAAGGCAATACAACCGTTACAGTCGGAATCGCAGCCAAGAAGGCGCTGGAAAGAGAACATATACCCATTGGCCGGAAGTCGTGCAAGATACGAGAGAGTCTGCATGTGCCTCAGCGGTGCCTCAGATGCCTGCAATTCGGGCATAGTAAAACCGACTGCAAGGGAAAAAACAAATCGGACTCCTGCTACCGATAAGGCAAGGGGGCACTAGGCACGAAATTTAAGTAGTGAGGCGACTTTCTGCCTTACGTGTAAAGTCCGGTCACAGAGCCGACAGCTTACAGTTCTCGGAGTATAAAAAACTGAACCTGGAAAAGCGGGGCCTCAAGAGAGACCCTGCCACAAGGGACGAAGAAAGGTTGGATGAAAGCACCTAGGACCAGGAATCAGACAAAAACCATCTAATACGAAGTTCCTTCAAATAAATGTGGGAAGGGCGAGGACCACTCACGATGTTGCAGAAACACTTGTACGAAGAGAAAGTTGTGACGTGATCCTCTTTCAGGAGTCCAATGTCAAGTTGGTCTCTCGACAAAGAATTATTAAACATAGGAGACCTGATGGGACAGGGAAAAACCTATCAGAATGGATCCACGCCACAGAGATTACTTTGCTAAATGACGGTAAGGCACCTACGCTTGTGAGAGATAATAGTGAATCCTTTCTGAACATCTCACTGGTTTCAACGTCACTTCTAAACAGGGTCATAAGCTAGACTGTTTTGAAAGAAGAATCGCTCAGGTTACATAAATATGTGAGTTTTGAAATAACGAGCAAAAGGAAGAAACAGGAAGATAGAGATATCGATCTAAAGAGACTTTTAAATGAGGAGGTTTTTATGGATGCTTTTGGCTTGATTGGTCCGAGATGCGAGGATGTAAGTTGATCGAGGGTCTAAGCGCGACATCACAGTTGGCTTATGTGAAGTCAAATGGGAGGTATGAAAGGAAACAACCATAATGGTGGAATGAGCGGCATAATTATCTGAGGACAAATTGTATTAGAGTAAGAAGGATGCAACAAAATTCAACTCGTATTAGGTATCAGATTAGCTTTAAAGGTAGCAGATTAGATAAAGAATGACTGATATGAGTTGAACGAGTTGAATTTTGTTGTACCCACTGGCCTTATTATGTAGCACTCTAGGGCGCAACAATCTTATATGTATAATGTAGAAGTAAAAATTGTCTTCGAGGGCGCCGCTCGTTGCATCTAAGCTATTTATTAAAATAGAATCAGCGGGGATTGATACCTATGAAAGGCGCCTGAATCGCAAAAATGGTCTGCGAGGGCGGCGTGCATCGCACCTAAGCTATTTGATTATCTGATACCTGATACATGTTGACAAGTTGTATTTTGTTCATTTTCTGGCTTCATTACTTAGTATTCTGGGGCACAACAATCCAGTATGTATACCGTAGTTATGGAGCGCAAATAATTTAGGCCAATTGTGGGATGTAACATGTAACACTCTTTATATTAGATATCAGATAATCAAATAGCTTAGATGCGAGGCGCAGTGCCCTTGAAGACCATTTTTACAATTTGGTCGCTTTTCGTAGGTATAAATACCCGCTATTTCTATTATATTAGAAACAGCGAAAATTGATACCTATATGTCTTCGAGGGCGTCGATAAAAATTTTCTTCGAGGGCGCCGCTCGTTGCATCTAAGCTATTTATTAAAATAGAATCAGCGGAGATTGATAGCTACTAAAGGCGCCTGAATCGAAAAAATTGTCTTCGAGGGCGCCGCGTCTATGCTTTTTATTATAATGGAAACAGCGGAAATTGATATCTACGAAAGGCGCCCGAATCGTAAAAATTGTTTTCGAGGGCGCCGCTCGTTGCATCCAAGCTATTTATTATAAAAAAACAGCGGATATTGATACCTACGAAAGGTGCCCGAATCGTAAAAATCGTCTTCGAGGGCGCCGCGTCTAAGCTATTTATTATAATACACACAGCGGAAATTACCTACGAAAGGCGCCGGAATCGTAAAAATTGTCTTCGAGGGCGCCGCTAGTTGCATCCAAGCTATTATAAAAGAAATAGCGGATATTGATACATATGAAAGGCGCCCGAATCGTAAAAATGGTCTTCGAGGGCGCCGTCGGTCGTAGCTAAGCTATTTGATTATCTGATGCCTGATACAAGTTGTCTTTTGTTGTACCGACTGGCTTCATTATGTAGGATTCTGATTACTGAGGCATGTAAAAGCATTTTTTAGGGGAATGGTAGCTGCATCATTTTTGTGTAAAGGTTCAAAAAAAAATTTTTCCAGTAATTTTTTTTATGGATAGATAGGTACTAACGAAGGCAAAAGGCGCACCGGCCCGAGGGCCTGTGGGCCGGCGGGCCAGTCCGGGCCTGACATGCGCACACAGACAGTATGGCGTTTAGTTACTAAATCGTTCAAGTTATGTACAAGTCCGTCTAATTTACTTACCGTTGCACGTCATTATCTACGCCAGAGATCTAAGTTGACATATTTGCCAAAGTATAAAAAAATCCTGAATCCATTTTAAATCGTATAGATCACATAATTATTGTAAACGTGGATTATACATCAAAGCAAATGAATATTCAATGTAAATAAATAAAAACTTAAGAAATAGAGAACAAGAATTAAGTTATAATCTTTTAAGATTTGCAGTGCAAGCGATTTTGCACTGCATTGTTAATAATTATTAAAAAACGGCTCCGAACTCTTGGGAGAAGCCGATAGGTTTTTTTGTATATGTCTACAATAACAACTAAAAAAGTTGTCAGATACCTCGATTATTCCAAGTCGTGATAAAATTAGGCGAAATTTATATTTTTATAGTAGAGGATCTTTTTATAGTACAGTAAATAATAAAAACAGTAAATATAATAGAACAGATACTTATAGTAAAGAATATAAACAAATATGAAGTGTCATCACCGCAACTGTCAAATAAATGTTAAATGTTACCAATTTATTCTAAAATGTCACCTTCGTTCGATTAGAGTTACAGTGTGTTCCGAACAAATGTGCTTCATAAAAACGCTTTATAATCCATTTATACAAATTAAATGAAACATATTATTTTCTATTTCTTTAGGTTAACATTAATAGAAATCTTCAAATATTATTTCTACGCGTATATAATAAAATATGTCTAGTGGCTATAATTCCAGTGTACTCGGCAAAATGATTCTAAAAAAGAACACACCTACCGCCAAATATTTCGTGTTGGTATCATGCGACGTCACAGGCTATGACGCGGATGACGTGCAACGGTTAGTAAATTAGACGAAGTTTATAAATATATCAGTGCAGGAAAAGGTGTGAAAAGAATATATTAGTGTTTTTAGTAAATATATTTATTATAATTTTTGTGTCTTTGGATTTGTCTTTCTCAGGAGTAAGATGAGTATTATTAAAACATTTTATTGTATATTTATTATACTTCACCTTGTCTGTTTGTTACCGTGAATTGTCATAAGGTACGTCCGAACCGATACAGACACAGTCCTCGTAGCGTATTTGGTATAGCATTCGGCCAGAGATCGAGAGGTCTTGAGTTCGAATCCGGAGCAATCCTATACTTTTTTTTATTTTTTTAAAAGCGGTAAGCACAAAATTAGTTTGGTGTTTAAAAAAAATTAAAACAAACTGTTAATATATTTATTTTTAAGAAATCATATTAAAATAGAAGTATAACTTCTTACGTGCGTACAAAGTACACACACATTCTTTTTTTTTTTTGTTGGGACTAAGACACACATTTTTTCTTTAAAATTAAGTTTATTTGATGATATTTCCACTTTTACTTCAGAAATCGTTTTCAAAATACAAAATATTAATAAATTAAAAAAAAAATGGTTGCTTGGTAAGAAATTCTTCTAATAATTTCATTTTATCACTCTCATATCGACAATTCAAAGATGTATTATACATTTAAAAGTACATGACTTTAAAATTATATTGCCAATATTTTTATGATTTGCGTTCCTAGGATGACTTTATGGAAGATAGTTCACTCAATTACATGAAATCAACTTTAAGGATATCCGTCAGAAAACTTATAGAATGTGATTGAAAAAGGAAATCATTCAATCGTATAAAGCAGTGGTTTTCAATGTTTTTGAGTCATGTACCACCAAATCCTTTTAAAATTATTCTTGGTACCACCTAACTGAAATATCTGTCGAGCTAGGTAATCTAACTAACTATAAATATGCTGAATTTTGGCTGTGTTTTTGTGTTTTGTGTACCACCCCAAATAATGATATGTACCACCAGTGGTACATGTACCACAGATTGAGAACCCCTGGTATAAAGGGAATTATACGATAGAGCCGAAAATTCGTTCTTAGAAGTAAACATTTCATTTGCGTTCAGTTAAACCAATTCAATTTTTTTAAGTAGTTTTATCCGATTGTTGATACCGAGTCAGACCTTCATCTGTGTGAGTTTTATGTGTTTATGAATGAGACTGAACCATGAACCAATGAGAACCATTAAAGGGATAAACTATTAAAGACAGTTTACAAAATGAAGTGATAAGTTGATTTCAAATTTGTAAAAACTAATTTTTCCAAATACAGGGTGAGTCACCACTAACGCGACGGAAGATTACAGCGAAATGGTAAAAGATTTGAAAAAAAATTTTAATTAGTGGTTTGTAAGTTAATAAAATCTACATTTTAAAATTATTTTGAAATATACAGGGTGTCCCAATAAATGACGGCGTATCAAAGTTATATTTTTTTTAATGGAACATCCTGTATTTTATTGCATTTTTTAATTTTCCGCAAAAAATAAGGTATAGTTTCATAAGGCTTCCCTATACCTATGTACAGAGCGTTCTGAGTTATGTTGGCTTTTCTTAAAATGTAAAGTTTTAAAAGAAGGCTTATTCTCAAGTTATTTAAGAAATTATAAAAAAATACTTTTACATCTAAATATTGGTTGAATATTGGTTGAATGTATTCCATGATTGATTATTACACATTTATTTACACGGTGTTCAACATTTACAGTTTCATTATTGGATTATTCAATGTGTCATATGGTGCTTATTTTAAATAGAACACCATGTATACCCTATTCCACGAACATACGCCTGTTTTGGATTACTTCGACAACGAATATTTTACTGTGCAAAATAAGAAGAACGAAAGTAAATTGCAAATTACATTGTTGTTTATTGGAATAATTATTAGCGTCATTTACTTTCGTACTTCTTATGTTGCACAGTAAAATATTCGTTGTCGAAGTAATCCAAAACAGGCGTATGTTCGTGGAATGGCCCATATATTAATTATTAATTATATTAAACGAAGTCACCTCTTTCGAATGGTATATGGATGTCTTATACCCAGGTCTAATAGTTTTTGCATAATTTACAATTATTTAAATTCTTAATCTGTCAATCGATTTTAAAACAAAAGATGTATCTCATTGTATGACATCGTCATTTTATGACAGTGCGGTCTGGTAATTATCAAAAATATAAACATCCATGTATGATATTCAAATTTAATTGTCCCTAAAAATTAATAACCACGTTATCTACGAAAGAGTAGACATGGTACTTTGCATTGGGGAGTGTTTGCAAAATTGTATCTTACTTTTTAAAGTTTACGCTCAAGAGTAGGTACATATCCTGATAGAAGACACCCAAAAAAGGACGTTTTTGAGAAATTTCGGAAAGTTAAATAAAAATAAACCAGTTATTTGTGATCACTCAAGGAACTTGATGTCCTGCTTTCTGTTACGGAAAACCCAAATACTAGTAAAGAAAAAATTTCGGGTAAATCAGTCAAACGACAGTTAGAATACTTAAGAGAAACCACTATTAGTCGTATAAAACCTACACCAATATTAGACCGAACAGGATAATGACAAATATTTAACTTATCGTTTATGGACTTTAGACTTAAGAGCAGATCCTGATTTTTTTTAAATGTATTGTATACAGACCAATCTACCTACTTTTCATAATAATGGTCTAGTAAATAGACATAATTTTCATTTCATTATGATACAGTAAACAAACATTTATTTCGTACAGTTTAAAAATCGACAGTGCATAAATATTATTTTTAAAATCAATTTACCGTTTAAGAAAATTGTAAATTACGCAAAAACTATGACTCCTAATTATGGAACATCCCTATACCATTCGAAAGAGGAACCTGTGTTTAGTATAATAATTTACTAACATACATGGTGTTTTATTTAAAATAAGCATCATATGACACATTAAATAATCCAATAATGAAACTGTAAATTTTGAGCACCATGTAAATAAATGTGTAATATAGTCCAGAAAGCCACTGCGCATCCGATAGGAAAAATATTCTAATTCGGATTTTTTGCACAATCTTACTCAAAAAGGACTCGTTTTAACAAATTTGCATGTTGCCAGGACCAAAAGGTGGTCAAAAATTTTTTAAACGTTTTTTTTTGTTTTTTTCCTAAAATAATTTTGTTTGCATAGAAAAAGTTTTTTTAGGTTTTTTGGATCATTCCAAACAGAAAAGGTCTTTAGTGACTTTTCTCTAAAAATGATAGGTTTTGACATATAAGCTATTAAAAATTGAAAAATTGCGAAATCGGCCATTTTTAACCCTCAAAAACTATGTGAAAAACTGAAAATTTGAATGTTACCAAGGTAGGTAGATATTCTTTAAACATCGATTGATGAAATCCCAAAGAGTTTTTTGCAATACAATTTTCAAAACTCCTTTGTTTTTTAATTGCTAATCAAGCGTGCGCGACACTATTTTCCACCGACATGCGACAGTATGGTGCAAATGAAAGGAATAAATTCGTTATTTCGTAAACCGGCGACTTTAAGGAAAAATCCCGAAACAGGTCGATTTTTATTTTTAAGTTATGATATTGTGGCACAGGGTGTCCTTCTACTTCTTTTTTTTGTCAAATAATTTAATTTTATAAAACAATTTTGGACACCCTGTATAAATAATTATGTAAATCAAAAATGAATAACCATTTTCAATTTCGTTGCAAAACGAAAATACAGCCGAACCATATTCCGGTCCAATCAGAGAGTGCTGCAAGCACCTCTACCGGTTTCGAAACTTTTTAGTCTCTCATCAGGAGGCACATATGCTGCTCTCCCTGATCCAACCAAAACAAACCCCAGCGTGCAGTCCCGGATTCCAACGAACGAAATGGCATAGATGCCCTAGCGGCAACTGCTAGCAAAAAGACTAAGTTTTCACTCTAATGGAATATAAAACAACATAATGCTATTCTACATCCCACCAGAATGAAAACAATGGGAACCTTCTCTGGTTACACCTCCGAGGCTTCTACAACTTGCAAGCCATACGGATGCTGAGACTAAGGAAGATGAGGGAATTCTACAATTTACAATTTACGTCCCATCTGCTCAGCGCGGTAAAGTTTCAACGAGAATGGTTCCCTTCATACTCCACACAGAGTAAATGTAAACCAAAAATGAATAACCATTTTCAATTTCGTTGCAAAACGAAAATACCGCCGAACCATATTCCGGTCCAATCAGAGAGTGCTGCAAGCACCTCTACCGGTTTCGAAACTTATTAGTCTCTCATCAGGAGGCACATATGCTGCTCTCCCTGATCCAACCAAAACAAACCCCAGCGTGCAGTCCCGGATTGCAACGAACGAAATGGCATAGATGCCCTAGCGGCAACTGCTAGCAAAAAGACTAAGTTTTCACTCTAATGGAATATAAAACAACATAATGCTATTCTACATCCCACCAGAATGAAAACAATGGGAACCTTCTCTGGTTACACCTCCGAGGCTTCTACAATTTGCAAGCCATACGGATGCTGAGACTAAGGAAGATGAGGGAATTCTACAATTTACAATTCACGTCCCATCTGCTCAGCGCGGTAAAGTTCCAACGAGAATGGTTCCCTTCATACTCCACACAGAGTAAATGTAAACCAAAAATGAATAACCGTTTTCAATTTCGTTGCAAAACGAAAATACAGCCGAACCATATTCCGGTCCAATCAGAGAGTGCTGCAAGCACCTCTACCGGTTTCGAAACTTATTAGTCTCTCATCAGGAGGCACATATGCTGCTCTCCCTGATCCAGCCAAAACAAACCCCAGCGTGCAGTCCCGGATTGCAACGAACGAAATGGCATAGATGCCCTAGCGGCAACTGCTAGCAAAAAGACTAAGTTTTCACTCTAATGGAATATAAAACAACATAATGCTATTCTACATCCCACCAGAATGAAAACAATGGGGACCTTCTCTGGTTACACCTCCGAGGCTTCTACAATTTGCAAGCCATACGGATGCTGAGACTAAGGAAGATGAGGGAATTCTACAATTTACAATTCACGTCCCATCTGCTCAGCGCGGTAAAGTTCCAACGAGAATGGTTCCCTTCATACTCCACACAGAGTAAATGTAAACCAAAAATGAATAACCATTTTCAATTTCGTTGCAAAACGAAAATACAGCCGAACCATATTCCGGTCCAATCAGAGAGTGCTGCGCACCTCTACCGGTTTCGAAACTTATTAGTCTCTCATCAGGAGGCACATATGCTGCTCTCCCTGATCCAACCAAAACAAACCCCAGCGTGCAGTCCCGGATTGCAACGAACGAAATGGCATAGATGCCCTAGCGGCAACTGCTAGCAAAAAGACTAAGTTTTCACTCTAATGGAATATAAAACAACATAATGCTATTCTACATCCCACCAGAATGAAAACAATGGGAACCTTCTCTGGTTACACCTCCGAGGCTTCTACAATTTGCAAGCCATACGGATGCTGAGACTAAGGAAGATGAGGGAATTCTACAATTTACAATTCACGTCCCATCTGCTCAGCGCGGTAAAGTTCCAACGAGAATGGTTCTCTTCATACTCCACACAGAGTAAATGTAAACCAAAAATGAATAACCATTTTCAATTTCGTTGCAAAACGAAAATACAGCCGAACCATATTCCGGTCCAATCAGAGAGTGCTGCAAGCACCTCTACCGGTTTCGAAACTTATTAGTCTCTCATCAGGAGGCACATATGCTGCTCTCCCTGATCCAACCAAAACAAACCCCAGCGTGCAGTCCCAGATTGCAACGAACGAAATGGCATAGATGCCCTAGCGGCAACTGCTAGCAAAAAGACTAAGTTTTCACTCTAATGGAATATAAAACAACATAATGCTATTCTACATCCCACCAGAATGAAAACAATGGGAACCTTCTCTGGTTACACCTCCGAGGCTTCTACAATTTGCAAGCCATACGGATGCTGAGACTAAGGAAGATGAGGGAATTCTACAATTTACAATTCACGTCCCATCTGCTCAGCGCGGTAAAGTTCCAACGAGAATGGTTCCCTTCATACTCCACACAGAGTAAATGTAAACCAAAAATGAATAACCATTTTCAATTTCGTTGCAAAACGAAAATACCGCCGAACCATATTCCGGTCCAATCAGAGAGTGTTGCAAGCACCTCTACCGGTTTCGAAACTTATTAGTCTCTCATCAGGAGGCACATATGCTGCTCTCCCTGATCCAACCAAAACAAACCCCAGCGTGCAGTCCCGGATTGCAACGAACGAAATGGCATAGATGCCCTAGCGGCAACTGCTAGCAAAAAGACTAAGTTTTCACTCTAATGGAATATAAAACAACATAATGCTATTCTACATCCCACCAGAATGAAAACAATGGGAACCTTCTCTGGTTACACCTCCGAGGCTTCTACAATTTGCAAGCCATACGGATGCTGAGACTAAGGAAGATGAGGGAATTCTACAATTTACAATTCACGTCCCATCTGCTCAGCGCGGTAAAGTTCCAACGAGAATGGTTCTCTTCATACTCCACACAGAGTAAATGTAAACCAAAAATGAATAACCATTTTCAATTTCGTTGCAAAACGAAAATACAGCCGAACCATATTCCGGTCCAATCAGAGAGTGCTGCAAGCACCTCTACCGGTTTCGAAACTTATTAGTCTCTCATCAGGAGGCACATATGCTGCTCTCCCTGATCCAACCAAAACAAACCCCAGCGTGCAGTCCGGGATTGCAACGAACGAAATGGCATAGATGCCCTAGCGGCAACTGCTAGCAAAAAGACTAAGTTTTCACTCTAATGGAATATAAAACAACATAATGCTATTCTACATCCCACCAGAATGAAAACAATGGGAACCTTCTCTGGTTACACCTCCCAGGCTTCTACAATTTGCAAGCCATACGGATGCTGAGACTAAGGAAGATGAGGGAATTCTACAATTTACAAAAATGGGTCAAAATTTTATTAAACGATTTTTTTTTGTTTTTTTCCTAAAATTATTTTTTTTTGCGTCGAACAAAGTTTTTTAGTTTTTTGGATCATTTCAAACAGAAAAGGTCTTTAGTGACTTTTCTCTAAAGTTGATAGTTTTTGACATATAAGCGATCAAAATTTTAAAAATTGCGAAATCGGCCATTTTTAACCCTCAGAAACTATATGAAAAACTGCAAATTTCGATGTTGCCAAGGTAAGAAGATATTCTTTGAACATCGATTGATGAAATCCCGAAGAGCTTTTTGTAATACAATATCGAAAACCCCTTTGTTTTTTAATTGCAAATCAAGCGGGCGCTTGATTGGCAACCGTTGCATGTATATAGGGCTTTTCATTCACAGTCATTTGTTTCGAGCTTCTGTCATGTGTCACATAATATTAATATATCTACCTACGTCATACGTTATTGACATATACCAATGATACAAACTGTGATACAAACCAAAGACGTATGACGTACATACATATATTAATATTACGTGATACATGACAGAAGCTCGAAATAAATGACAATCGATGAAAAGCCCTATTATTGTAACATGCGTAATATTATATGTGCGGAAAAATATTTCGATTCAATTTTTTTTTCACCATCTTGCTTGAAAATATCCCCTCTTAACAAATTTGTGTGTTGCCAGGATCAAAAAGTCAAAAATTTTTTTAAACGTTTGTTTTTTGTTTTTTCCTAAAACTAATTATTTTGCATTGGACAATTTTTTTTAGGTTTTTTGGATCATTCCAAATAGAAAATATCTTAAGTGACTTTTCTGTAAATATGATACAGTGGCGGCTCGTGACCTCAGTATGCGGGTAGGCTACACATATACTTCGGGGAGGCGACAAAAAATATCCTACAGTTTGTAATACATTTTGAGCCGTCTTGCAATATTAAATGTAATCTATGAGCGCAACAATGTGTAAAAATTGCTTTTGGAGCATCTACTTTAATTTTTGATTGTAATCCGTTTAAAGAGCCAGCCATTACACTTGCACCATCGTAAAATTGAGCAATTAATTTATTTTTGTAATCATATAGCTCAAGCACGTTTGAAATTATACTATATAGAGCGTCTGCAGATCTATTATCGCTAACATCAAAAAACCCTAAAAATCTTTCTGTTACCTGACCAACTTTGTTAACAAAACGGATTGTTAAAGTACACTGTGATTTTTCGGTTATATGTGTAGTATCGTCAGCTAGTATAGAAAAAAATTGACTTTCATTAATTTCTGTTGAAATTTCATTTTTTACGTAATCGGCATTAAATCATTTTGTTTTGTTTTTGACAAACCCGTGAACACCCCTTCTATTTTTTAACATGATCCTGGATTTCCTGATCGCGTTTAACTACTAAATTAAAAATTTCTTTAAAATTACCCATGTTTGAAGAATTATGGCTCTCATCACGACCGCGAAATGTAAGTTCTTGTTTTGCTAAAAGAATTGTAACATCAATTTCTTCAACTTCTTCAATCTTTTTCAACTTCTTCATTATATATCTTATTAGATAGAGAAATATGTCCAGCGAAAGCACTGTCAGTATTTGTTTATTTTTTTCTAACCGTTTTAAATCTAAGCAATTGTTTAATGTTCTTTCGAAGATTTATGTTTTTTTACACTAGCTGATAAATTTTTCAAATCTGAATATCCCTGACTCACCCAAACATTTTGCTTCAAATTTGAGAGCAACAGACAAGGCCAACAGAAAAGTGAATTTTTAAAATAACTTCCGCTTAGCCATTTATGATTTTCATACCATATTGTTTTAAACGATCTCGAAAATGGTTGATTGTCTTTTGTCTTATCTGTGGATAAAATTAATTTTGTAAAGGCTGACCCATTGAAATAATTACTAATCTTTCTTGATTTTGGCGCCTTGAAAAAGGCGTCTCGATCAAACTACATATTACATCGTTTAAAATATTCATATTCGATGACTAAAGTTTTTCCACCAATAAAACTAACACACCTACGTTTCAACAACGTCAAATATTACTTATTTTATTTATGTATCAAATAATAATTTACTATTCGAATAAATTGATAAGTTAACAATTAACCTCGCTTTAAATTTTTAATTATCTATATAATCTAATAACACATTATTCAGTTTTCATAAACAAATTTAAATTGTCCTACCTAGTTTTATTCAATACTTAACCTACTAATAACAGCCAAAATCAAAAAACAATTATTTTAAAACAGTTTCACAAGACACAAGAGAAGCAACTGATAAAATTTTGTAGGTCCGGCTATAAGACTCTGTGCCTATCCGCCCGTTCAAAATCGTAGAATACGGTCGCTACGACGCGTAAACAGAGAGAGATCGCACGTCAATTCGGTGTTGGCATCGTTCTATTTTAGGCTACGTTCCCGAGTGCCTGACCAAGGAGAATATAGAATCTATACAGTACTACTGATACTACAAGGAGCGTACAATAATTATAACTACGGAGAAAATTTTTTGGATATTTTTAAAAATAATTTGGATAATTCTTGCTATTTTATTGTAGATATTGTGTCAAAATTTATAAATTACAATTTTGAAATAAGTAATTTATATTAATAATTTATATTATTGTACTACATTTGAAGAGGGTAGGCGGCGCCTACCTTGCCTACCCCGACGGGCCGCCCCTGATATGATAGTTTTCAATATATAAACGATTGAAAATTTAAAAATTGCAAAATCAGGCATTTTTAACCCTCAAAAACTATGTAAAACACCGAAAATTTCAATGATACCAAGGTACGTTGATATTCTAAGAATATCGATTCCCCTAAAGAAAACCCCTTTGTTTTTTAATTGCTAGTCAAGCGGTCACTATAGTCTGTTCGCTAAACTCAGACACAACTGGCTAGTGATTTTAATAAATAAGTAATTTTGCTAATTTGGTAAAATTCCTAACGTAAATAAATTAACCTATTTTTTAATTGTAAAGAGATTTATTTCTTGTTTTAATAGTTTTTTCTTCCAAACTTGGTAGGTATGAATTAAAAATAACAAGTTCTTTTAAAATCTACAAAAATCTACAGGGTGTCCCATTTAAAGTAAATAAGTTAAGGGTATTTCCGGTGAAACCGGAAGTGGAGTAGTAACAAAAAATATTGTATCAGATGCCTTTTTCGTCACTGTACTTGCATGCAAAGTTTCACAACTATTGTTCTTTTCGTTTCAAAGATATTTGCTTGGTTCCATACTTTATCCCAACTCTGTATATGTAATTTCCTTTGTAGGTAAATAATTTGGTTGTTGAACCATAAACGGATAGAACGTTATTGGACAAAATTTTAATGGTTGCTATTATTCGTTGAAGAACGTTTCTCCAATGTTCCTTTCCTTGTAAATAGCTTTTTTCCATTAATGTTACAATTTGTCCTGCTGTAGCTACTACTTCTCGTGACTACGTACCGATTGATGAAATATGTTCAAATGAAATATGTCCTATTGATATTTTTCCAGTCATTCTACCCATCGAAAGTTAGAAAAACAATAAGTTTCGTGGAAATCAGTTTACAAACGTAAGGATAAACACGGATACATTTAGGACTGTACACTAACTACTCGCGAAAAAATTTTCCACATTAGCTTTCATTTTATAAATAATTGCAATTTGCAAATGTTTGGTTTTATTATTATCCAGTTGTGTAACACATTCACTAATTTGATCAATATATTGATTCGGTCGATTATTTATAAGATATTGTTGAAATTCCATTTGGCCAATCCCCTATATCGCTAGGAAAAGAGTTATTGACATTGTCGTTTTCTATATAGGAGATGATGGAGATGTACTCGTGACAGGAAAAGTCGCTTGAAAATCAACAGCGGAGATATCATTTATCATTTCATGTTTGTAAAGTGAAAGAATTTTGAAAATTTATTTTGTTATTGCAATAAAAAATTTTTTTCGTGATCTTTCAGGGCCCCATTAAAATGCGGGCCCGAGGCAGGTGCCTTACGGGCCTAGTGGTAAAATAGGGACTGGTTTTGCCTATATTCCCAGAGATGTTGCAAAGATAAACCCATTCACCCATTTGCAATATGTAATTAAAATCGCAGTCAAATACAAATGATACCTAAGAACTGATCACTGTGATCTTTACAAACATAATTAACATTGCAGAACGTCAGTGATTACAATAATTATTTTCAAGGTTAACCTGACCGAAAATTACTTTTAATAATTATTGAACAACCGTATATTCCTTGTTACTGATATTTGATCACATCTTGTTGCTTTCCTTTACGTTTTTTCGGCATAATTTAAAATTTTCCGCAAACTAACCCAAAGTAAATAACCCATCACTTAACAAAAGAGCACACCTCAAAAAACCGACATCTACTTCTGGTTTTCCCTCACCCATCACCTCTTGCTAATAACTCATAAAAAAAGCATCACCTGTCTCAAAACAATTAAGCTAAATGGACCGGTTTCTGTGGAAATAGTGAAATTCGCTTTTCTGCTCTAAAAATAAACATACGAGGAGAGGAGGTATCAAGAATCGAGACTCGTATTTTCATTTTCATACTATGTAACTTCAATCGCGGACACCGGTTCAATTTTTTTAAGTACTTTTATTCGATTGGTGATACCGGGTCAGACCTTCAGTTGTGTGAGTTTTTTGTGTTTATGAATGAGACTGCAGCATTAAAGGGATAAATTAAAGACAGTTTACAAAATGAAGTGGTAAGTAAATTTAAAATTTGTAAAAACTAATTTTCCTACGATTAAACGCTTAAGCTTAATACGCAACGAAGAATTAATTAAAATATAAATTTTTCAATACTTTCAGTGTTAAAATTAATAGAATAATATATTTTTACACTCTAAAAAGTTGTTCATCAAATAAATATTTTACATGCTTAAGATATTTCTAATATATTGTTTTTATTACATTATTCTTGTATTTAAATGGCGAAATTTAAATGAAAAGTTAAATAATTATAAAATAATGTTGAAGGGTCTGTAAAAACAGGCAATATAACACAAATACCAAAAGAAAAATGTTTAAAATGCAACAGGTGTTTGAAGTTCCTGCTCTCAAGTGTATCTACATCGTGTTCCTGCATTCTTTTTTTTGTTTTTCTATCCATTTTCTTTATTTTTTATAAGCTCTCGTTAATTGATGAATTTTGATTTTGGAACATGAACTTTTAAAAGATTTTTGTTGTTTTTAGTAATTCCATTTCTGTCTTTTATCCGGTGTATTTGTTTTCGGCCTTTGCTATTTGGAGTTTTTAACACTTTCATGCTCTTGTTTTTCGATATTGTCCCTGATGTCTAATCTTATTTTTTTTTCTTGTTGTCTTATTAAGATTCTCACATTTTAGTGAATTTCGATCCATGCAGATTCTGTCCTCTAATCATCTATTGCGTTTCTTCTTTATTATTTTAGGTTTCGGCTTCGCATAGTTTTGTTAATCGCAGTGATTATACTCGTTTCTTCCAATAATTTATTTATATTTTTCTTTTAATTGGTCTATGGGTATTAGGTTAGATTCAAGATGTTTCTGGTAATTGGTACTGTTTTTGTTTTGCATAAGTTCTTTAGTAGTTATGAGTTTTTTATGCAAAATTAGTTTGTTTCTTTCTATTTTTTATTGATTACTTACTACTTTTGCTCATATTAGTATGTGGTCGCTTCTCAGACTGAATCTATTGAGTGCCAATACATCTGTTAGTTAATATGTATGTAACCAATTTCGCTTTTTTCCGTCTGGGATTATCGAGGTTCACTTTATATTATCTGGTTTCCTAAAAATGTGTTCATACAAAATATATTTTGCTCCTGTCTGTAACCGATCTCATCTTTCGTTCATTATTCCTAGACCGTATGTTCCTCTATTTGGTATGTTGCCGGTGTTATACTACATACCATGCTTTCGTGTTAAAATCTCCGATGATTATTTTGAAATGAGTTTTTTCTGGCATTGCCTTGGAAATATCTTTGTAAAATTTCTCTATTTCTTCATCTATTGGTTGGCTAGTGGTATTCTATACTTGAAATATTTGGATGCTGTATTTTCTGATGGTTTAAAAACGATTTGTAAGACCCTTTCTGAGATTACAGCAGTTCTTGTGACCAGATGTTTGATTCTTTCATGGACCGAGAGTGTTACACCGCCGACATATATATTGTACTCTTTATGGAATTATGTCCAGACTGGAGTATAGTACCTTATTCTCTTGCTTGTTTTCATTGCATCGATGACAGCTTACTTAATGGTACAAAATAATGACACTAAGATTCGTCACCAGCAATTACTGGTGAAAGAAAATCATTACCGTTTTGCCTGTATTCCCAGAGATGTTGCAAAGGTAATCCCATTCACCCATTTGCAATATGTAATTAAAATCGCAGTCAAATACAAATGATAAGAACTGATCAGTGTGACCTTTATAAACATAACTAACATTGCAGAACGTCAGTGATTACAATAATCATTTTAAGTTTAACCTGACCAAAAATGACTTTTAATAATTGAACAACCGTATATTTTTTCTTGTTACTGATATTTGATCACATCATGTGGCTTTCCTTTACGTTTTTCGGCATAATTTAAAATTTCCGGCAAACTAACCCAAAATAAATAACTCATCACTTAACAAAACAGCACACCAAAAAAAACCGACATCTACTTCTGGTTTTCCCTCACCCATCACCTCTTGCTAATAATTCGTAAGTAAAAAAGCTTCACCTGTCTCAAAACAATTAAGCTAAATGGACCGGTTTCTGTGGAAATAGTGAAATTCGCTTTTCTGCTCTAAAAATAAACATACGAGGAGAGGAGGTATCAAGAATCGAGACTCGTATTTTCATTTTCATACTAAGTAACTTCAATCGTGGACACCGGTTCAATTGTTTTTAAGTACTTTTATTCGATTGGTGATACCGGGTCAGACCTTCAGTTGTGTGAGTTTTTTGTGTTTATGAATGAGACTGCAGCATTAAAGGGATAAATGAAAGACAGTTTACAAAATGAAGTGGTAAGTAAATTTAAAATTTGTAAAGACTAATTTTCCTACGATTAAACGCTTAAGCTTAATACTTAATACGCCACGAAGAATTAATTAAAATATAAGTTTTTCAATACTTTCAGTGTTAAAATTAATAGAATAATATATTTTTACACTCTAAAAAGTTGTTCATCAAATAAATATTTTACATGCTTAAGATATTTCTAATATATTGTTTTTATTACATTATTCTTGTATTTAAATTGCGAAATTTAAATGAAAAGTTAAATAATTATAAGATAATGTTGAAGGGTCTGTAAAAACAGGCAATATAACACAAATACCAAAAGAAAAATGTTTAAAATGAAGGTGTTTGAAGTTCCTGCTCTCATCGTGTTCCTGCATTCTTCTTTTGTTTTTCTATCCATTTTCTTTATTTTTATAAGCTCTCGTTAATTGATGAATTTTGATTTTGGAACATGAACTTTTAAAAGATTTTTGTTGTTTTTAGTTATTCCATTTTTGTCTTTTATCTGGTGTATTTGTTTTCGGCCTTTGCTATTTGGAGTTTTTAACACTTTCATGCTCTTGTTTTTCGATATTGTTGTCCCTGATATCTTGTCTTATTTTTTTCCTATTGTCTTATTAAGATCCTCACATTTTAGTGAATTTCGATTCATGCAGATTCTGTCCTCTAATCATCTATTGCGTTTCTTCTTTATTATTTTAGGTTTCGGCTTCGCATAGTTTTGTTAATCGCAGTGATTATAGTCGTTTCTTCCAATAATTTATTTATATTTTTCTTTTAATTGGTCTATGGGTTTTAGGTTAGATTCAAGATGTTTCTGGTAATTGGTAACTACTCTTTTTGTTTTGCATAAGTTCTTTAGTAGTTATGAGTTCTTTTATGCAAAATTAGTTTGTTTCTTTCTATTTTTTTTATTGATTACTTACTACTTTTGCCCATATTAATATGTGGTCACTTCTCAGACTGAATCTATTGAGTACCAATACACAATACATCTGTTAGTTAATATGTATGTAACCAATTACGTTTTTTCCCGTCTGGGATTATTAGGGCAGTCAATGAGGGTATTTGGCTCCGAATTTCATCCTACCACATCGATTTACTTGATATTTTCACAGTAAGTAGGGAATAGCTTAAGAAACAAAGTCTACCTACCCTATGCCAATGTTTGCTATTATCTTCTCGGGGGTGAAAAATTTGTTGGTTAAAATAGCCACGGAAGAGGTTAGAGAACCGAATTCTAAGCAAAAACTGTTCTATTATTTTTCGAAAACTCAATACTTTTTGAGTTATTCGTAGTTGAAATAGGGCCATTTTCATTGAAAAATGGCACCTTTTCGGACGGATTTTTGCGAATACTTTAAAAACTATGCAACAAAAAAACTACATAAAAATGTTTGTAGCTTATAAAAAACAAAGAGATCAGTTCCTTCATAAATCTTCTAATTATAATACAAAAGGGGATATGATAGGTGAGAAGAGTTTGTTTTTTTGGTGCATGCTCAAATCGGTGTATTCAATTTGAAATAATAGAGAAACTGTGGATTTTAGGTGTATAATGATACTAATAACTTTTGTAGTGCTTGAAAAGTCCTTTAAAATGAGCAATAATAAATGTCGATTACATTCAAACTAAGCGAGATATGCTGCAACAAAATTGATGACTAATGTATTTTTAAAAAGAAATGATAAATATATTTAACCCGTCATCCATCAAAATTTAAATACATCGTTTTCCTTCTAAAATACTTTTTATTATAATGTTATTTTTATGTTCAAATAGTTGGACTGGTTTAAAAAAAAAATAAGATCAAATTATAGAGCGCATTTTTAAATTTTTTTAAAAATTTTCCTTTTTCTCCATGTAACTCGAAAATGATAAGAGATACGAAAAAAGATACCCCACAAAAATGTAGTTTTTTTTTAGATAAAAATTTCATTTTTATTTTTCATTACTGTATCTCTTATCATTTTCAAGTTACATGGAGAAAAAGGAAAATTTTTAAGATCATTTAAAAAAATTTGATCTTATTTTTTCAAAAATCATTTATTTTAAAATCCATAAGGAAAAATTTCCTGTAACTGGCTGTATACCATTAATTACAATAATTGAAGAAAATCTTCTGTGTAAAAGGTATATTTATTTAAAACCCCAATAAAAGGCTACATTAAAAGATAGAACGTTTTCGCTCTAAAGAGAGCATCATCAGTGTTCTAAGCAAGCACTACATGCTAAGCCACCAAAAATACATGGGTTAAAACCCTTAAAACGCCGACCAAAAGTCTTACATTGGCGTGTTATATATTATACCCTGGCGATGGGTGAAATTTAAACAAGATATACCTCAAAGCATCATATGACTATACCCAGGGCCGGCGATAACGGGTCTGCAAGGGATGCACTGCAGGCGGGCGCCCCTGTTCAGGGGGCGCCAAACTGAGCTTTTTGTTCTGCTGATACTATACAAACTAACAATTTAAAAAACCGAAGGGCGCCCATGCTAGTGTTGCAGGCAGGCGCCTTATACCCTAGCACCGGCACTGACTATACCACGTGTATGTGGGTGGTTGAGTTGATTTCTCTGTCTTCACAAAGAGAAAGGTAAAAGCCAACTGATTTATTTTAATCCCGTCCAACTTTTTGAACATAGAAAAAACATTATAATAAAAGGTATTGAAGAAGTAAAACGATGCATTTACATTCGGGTGGATGGGGGTTAAAATTACTTCTCATTTTTTCTTAAAGTACATTAGTTATCATTTTTTGCAGCATATCTCGCTTAGTTTGAATATAATGGACCTTTAATATTGCTCATTTTAAATGTCTTTTCAAGCACTATAAAAGGTATTGGTTGCAATATACACATAAAATCGACCGTTTCTCTGTTATTTCAAGTTGAATACACCAATTTGAGCATGTATCAAAAAACAAACTCCTTTCACCTACCATATCTCTTTGTGTATTATAACTAGAAAATTTATGAAGGCAAGTGTCTCTTTGTCTTTTTATATCCTACAAAAATGTTTTATATAGTTTTCTTAGTTAGATGCATAGTTTTTATTCGCAAAGTATTCGCAAAAAACCGTTCGAAAAGGTAATATGTTTCAATGGAAATGGCCAATTTTCAACCACGAATAACTCAAAAAGTATTGAGTTTTCAAAAAAAAATTTTTGCTTAGAATAAGGTTCTCTATCGAATTCCGTAGTTATTTCAACCAAAAATTTTCTACCCCTGCGAAGGGGTGGGAACAACCCGCAAGATAAAAGCACACATCGGCATAGGGTAGACTTTGAACTGTGAGATAAGTAGAGGCTATTCCCAAAATTGCATTAAAATCCATGCAGTATAGGATAGAATTCGGAGGTAATATGTTGCCGGTGTTAAACAACCATGCTTTCGTGTTAAAATCTCCGATGATTATTTTGAAATTATTTTTTTCTGGCATTGCCTTGGAAATATCTTTGTAAAATTTCTCTATTTCTTCATCTATTGCTTGGCTAGTGGTATTATATACTTGAAATATTTGGATGCTGTACTTTCTGATGGTTTAAAAACGATTTGTAAGACCCTTTCTGAGATTACAGCAGTTTCTGTGACCAGATGTATGATTCTTTCATGGACCGAGAGTGTTACACCGCCGACATATATATTGTAGGTACTTTTTATGGAACTATGTCCAGACTGGAGTATTTGTACCTTGTTCTCTTGGTAGTCTCGTTTCACTTAGACCAAGGACACTCAAATTCATCCTAGTTAGTCCTTCTTCCAGTTCTTTCAGGTGATTTGAGGAGTCTGGCATTTAAAATAGCAACATAAATATGTTGCATTCGATGTTTTAATTGATTTTCCTGCTTTAGATTTCATGAGGTTGATCTCACTAGAGGTGATGGGTTGAGCACCTACTTGAGGACCAAATCCTGTTGTCTCGAAACTGAGTGTTAGGGGATTTAGGTAAGCTATTTGAGGTTTGGGTAGGATGATACTGGGGTTTGGGCCTGGTTTCCTCGAGGTAGGGGTGGCGGAAGAACCCGGAGCTCACTAAAGCCCTAAATCCCGCTAAATCCCTGAAGTAGGTCCAGCCTCTATCGGGATCATGGATTGGTACCCACCCACTACCCTGTCATTTAATTAATTATTTTATATTTTAATTATCTAGCAGGCAATATACAGGGTAGCGAGAAAGTATGGAAACGCGGTAATTTCTCGGAAACCGCTAGAACGATTTTTATAGGTTTTGGTGGATAAGGGTTTTTAATGCGGCCGATATTATAGTAGTAATTACATTGTTGTCAAATTTACGATTTTTCTGGAAATCTAATGAACTTTCTTATTTCAAATGGAACACCCTGTATATTTTTTACGTTTTGAACTCCATAAGAAATACTGATTATTTTTATTGTTATATTCTCTATACCTAAATGCCATAATTTCGGAATTATTGCTACATTTATTAAATAAAATTTTTTTAACAAATTATAAAAATTAATTCTTTCGGATCGGATAGACATTATTTTAAATTCTTTGAATCATTAGGAACAAAAAAGTTATTTTTTAATTTTTCTCTAAAGTTAATCGTTTCCGAGTTATAAACAATTTAAAACTGAAAAAATCGAAAAAAAGAGATTTTCAAGGTTTAAAAACACAAGTAAAAAATGTTGACACATTTTTTTATTCTAAAGCATTGTTTTTTTAGTTGTTAATGAAGCGCATATGAGAGGACGGACGATCGGACTGTATTAACAACGAAAAAAAAAAAACAGTATTATAAAATGAAATAAACCCAAATTACTTATGATTACTGATAAAATAGGGTTTGAACTTGAATTTAGGCACTTCGTAGTTTTAAAAATAATATTTTTTACTTATGTTTTTGAACCTAGAAAATCGTCATTTTTCGATTTTTTTCAATTTAAAATTGTTTATAACTCGGAAACTATTAACTAAGAGAAAAATTACAAACGACCTTTTTTGTTCCCAATGATCCAAAGAATCTAAAATAATATCTACCCGGGCCGAACAAATTGATTTTTATAATGTTTGTTTAATTTTTTTTAATAAATGTAGCAATAACTCCGAAATTATGGCATTTAGGTATAGGGAATATAACATGAAAATTAATCAGTATTTCTTAAAGACGTCAAAGCGTAAAAATATACAGCGTGTTCTATTGAAAATAAGAAAGTTCATTAGATTTCCAGAAAAACGGAAGATTTAACAACCATGTAATTACCACTATAATATAGGTCGCATTAGAAGACATTTACCCACCAAAATATATAAAAATCTTTCTGGTGGTTTCCGAGAAATTACCGTGTTTCCATACTTTCTCGCTACCCTGTATAAATGATAGGATTGTAGGAAGTAACCCTCGACAAGATTAAATATCCAAAAAAATAACAAATATTGGTAATTTAAACTATAAAAATAGAAGAATGGACACTAATTTACATAAACACCAATTATACCATGTATTCTACTATTTGGCTTAATTTAGCCCATTTATCTGCACGTTCTAATTGGCGAAATAAATAAATTACACCAATAAAGGTAATTAAACTGATGTTATTCACGTTTTGAGCACCACATAATGTGTATTAGTAGATACATGATATAAATAGTTACATTGTGTTCTGGCCAGCGATTTAAACGAAAATCATAGTAGGTATAAGAGTAAGAAAACAGAACATTATTCATCTTTTATAAGTCATAGGAATAGAAAATGAAGCCAACGTAGATATTATTTGAAATAATGTTAATACATTTTGCGTTGAAGGTTTTTTCCTGTAAGAGTTTTATCAGATTGCTATGACGAACTTTATAGAAGGCTTTATTACAGTCAATAAGCATAAATACATGATTCAACTTTATACATCCTGTGGTAAAATGGGACATCCACAGCACCTCATATTGGAGTGTGTGCAGTACAAAGTATTAAAATATTGTATGAAAAGTAAATCGGGCATCTTATTTTCTTTGCCATCAGGTATTCTTGTGGTACGATCCCTGATTTATACATGCTGTCGAACAAATATACCAATACACGAATCTGATCTTCTTCAATAATTTTAAGAATTTCGGCTGGTAATTTGTCCGAAGCTGGTCATTTTCTGTTTTTTTTTATAACCATTATTATTTTGCTGTCTATGTCGCACATAGTCGATTCTCTCTTTGTATTCATGATAATTCTTTATTTTTGTTATTATTTTTTTTCTTCTTCCTTTACATAAGCAGTTATGCTTGTTTATTGACATTGTATTGCCACTGTCACTCCAACTCTTGCGCGGTCAGCCGATATTTCTTCTATCATTAGGTGAGTTGTCCCTTGCTGACGTGATTGTTCTATTCTTTTTAAACTTAGTGTCTACTTGTTTATACCCTTTGCATTAAATTTTGTTGTGATCTCGCCACTCTTTATTCGGCCCCTCAGCGTGTTTCAGTCCACGGCCCCTCAGTCTCCACTTGTTTATACCATTACACTCTTTACATTACGTTTTGTTGTGATCTCTTCACTCCTTATTCGGTCTCTCAGCATGTTTCTTGTGATTCTTCTGAGCATTTTTATGATGCTTGCGTCATATTGGTCTTATACTGGCCTTTAGTGTTGCCCAAAATCGGTCTTGGTCTTGCAGTCTTGGTCTTGTTCTTGCGTTTTTGCAAGACCAAGACGAAGACCGCCTAATTTGAGCAAGACCAAGACCAAGACTTACCGTGCAAGATTTGAGCAAAAACAAGACTAAGCCTGCAATACTCTTGCGTCTTGCAGTTATAACTGAGGGTCGTTTTAGAGAGTATATTAGTTCGGGTATATTCTTAGATACTCTATGAGAGGCAAAAAAAAATTTAACAAAAATTTGGAAAATTGGACTTATGCGCATTACGAATAATACCACAAACATACATAGCGAATCAAAATATCTATTAAAATAACACTCGTTGATGACTGATGTCAAATGACACATTTAACACGTACTCAGAGATCATTACTACCATGCAAAAATAAAATATGTTTACATACTTTCCCAGCAGACGACTTCTTCGCTCTGAAATTAATTGTCCAGGTTTTGAAAATAGCCGGCCTGTATTCATAAATTAATATTATTGCGTTGCGACCTTGCGACTTCGACAATAATGTCGTTAAAAATCTGTAGCTGATAGAAAATATACCTAATAAGTAATTATTTTTTTGCTTATTAGTTTTCTAGGAATTTAAACACCACAAACATTTATCTTATCGGTATATGTACTTATATAGAATATTAAGACTATTATGTATATTTTTTCTGTTGATTGTGCAATGACCTCATTTAGTTAGACAGTTAGACAGTTAGACAAAATTTGCTGAAAGAATGCGGCTAATACTTAAACGTATTAATAACGAGATACATTAATGCAGATGATGCCGGCTATATCTAACGTGTAAACAAAATAACGAAATATTTAATAACGATATACTGTCTACCGAGGCATTGAACAAAGAAATATTTACAGTGAAATGTATCCAAAACAAAAGCAAGATGAAGTAGTTTTCAATCCTAACAGCAATATTAATGATATTTAAAAATATTAAAATATTACTAAAAGATTTTTAAATTGAAAACTTATTGGTCCATTTTCTTGGTAACACCTCCAAGGCTTCTAAAGTTTGCAAGCCAGATGGATGCTGAAGCGAAGAAGACAAGAGGGAATTCAAAAACTTACAATTCACGACCCCGTCTGTTCAGCTGGTAAATTCCAACAGAAAATGGACCTAGTTACTCAAAGAAGTAACGACCAATATAAAAAAATCGTCGAAAATCGTCGCTTCAGAGGGCTGGACTGCGCTCCGTATTCTAATTGAAAAATAAGGTTGTTTTGCCTTCGCATTGCAACTAAATAAAAATGGAATTTTTATTTTATTTTTAAAACAAAAGCACATTTATAGCTGTTTTTTCTGTAGTTAAATTAAATTGGTCATTTGTTTTATCTATCGACTGTTCTTTTGTTACTCTTTGTGTTTGGTGATATACACTACTTCAAGAAATGAACGCACCACCTTAAAAACGGGTCATTTTTGATGTCTTGAATTTCCTAAACCGGTTGTCCGATTTAAGTGATTTAATATGCTATAGCCTTATTCTTTAACAATATCGCTGTAATAATGCTATTGCTAGGAAATCAAACTGTGTTTTTTTTCTCAAAGTTCGCATCACCCTATGGAATATTCTAGCTTATAAAATATTAAAATTAAAACCACACATAGCCTCATATTTTCTTAACATTTTTTTTGATTAATTATTTATATGGGAAATAAGCCACAATTAAAATGAAAAAAATAATTTTATTAACGTTTCGACGCCCAAATCGGGTGCCGTTGTCAAAATACAAAATATTACTAAAATAAACTAAAGTGTTGTTGCTAAGCAAAAAAATTCTTCTAATAATTTATTTAATCTCACTCATTTATATTGGCAATTCAGACATATATTATACATTTTAAAGTAGAAGACTTTAAAATGATATTGCCAATATTTATGAGTTGCGTTCCTGGGACGACTTACTGAAAGATAGTTCATTCGATTACATGAAATTAACCCCAACTCAAGAATATCCGTCATAAAAAATTATAGCATGCGATATGTCTTTAAAAAGACAACCAAATGCAACGACAGTAAAATTCTCGCGTTAGAGACTTCATAGTAAGTCACAAGGGAAAAACAGGAAAAACCTTGTGATACTATCCCGATATGATAGTATCACAAGGTTTTTCCTGGTTTTCCCTTGTGACTTACTATGAAGTCTCTAACGCGAGAATTTTACTGTCGTTGCATTTGGTTGTCTTTTTAAAGACATATCGCATGCTATAATTTTTTATGACGGATATTCTTGAGTTGGGGTTAATTTCATGTAATCGAATGAACTATCTTTCAGTAAGTCGTCCCAGGAACGCAACTCATAAATATTGACAATATCATTTTAAAGTCTTCTACTTTAAAATGTATAATATATGTCTGAATTGCCAATATAAATGAGTGAGATTAAATAAATTATTAGAAGAATTTTTTTGCTTAGCAACAACACTTTAGTTTATTTTAGTAATATTTTGTATTTTGACAACGGCACCCGATTTGGGCGTCGAAACGTTAATAAAATTATTTTTTTCATTTTAATTGTGGCTTATTTCCCATATAAATAATTAATCATAAAAATGCCACAAGGAAATAGCTTCAGAACAACATTTTTTTTATTCATTCGCTTCTGTTGGATAATAAAAAGTTAAGGTACTTTTTTAGCTAACCATGTTTTTCATCAATACAGGTTGTTATCCAACATAAGCGAATGAATAAATAAACAGAATGTTAAGAAAATATCAGACTGTAGTAGGGTTTTAATTTCAGTATTTTATAAAGGCTAGAATATTCCACAGGATGATGCACACTTTGAGAAAAAAAAAACACAGTTTGATTGGTACACTCATTGGTACCGGTACGGTATCCGGTACCTACAGGTACAACGACAATTTAACTTCCAGCAACAATATTATTACAGCGATATTATTAACGAATAAATAATTCAAGCTTAAAATTTACCTACTCTGTTACGTTGTTCTAAGATATGTAATAGGATAATGGGCAACTGCGAGACTTGCAAGACTCTTGCTGCACGACCAAGACCAAGACCAAGACCTGGAGCCAATACCAAGACCAAGACCAAGACCAGGTGTACAATTGCAAGACCAAGACCAAAACTGTCTAAGTCTCGTCTTGGTCTTGCATTTGGGCAACACTAATTTCCATTATTTGTTCAATTTTTGTGCAAAACTTCATCGATTTTTAGTTTACATCTTATTAGTTTTTAACTGACTACTACTGTTCTAGTTTTTTGAGTTGAAGTATTAAATCTGTGAACTAGTCTTTGAAGGCTGTCTTAATTTTGTATCATTCTTCCCCATTCTGCATTCTCTTCCTTTAGTGACTATATTTATTACTTCGTTTATAATTCGATTGAATAGCATAGGGCCTAGCGAACCGCCTGGCTTATTCCATCAACTGTATGTTGTCCATCTGTTCTGAGTGTCATCTTATTATTTTGATAGACGTTTTCAGTTGTTTCTATACCTAACCAAACCTGACCTAAGCTTTTTATGTAAATGTTATTTTAACTGTCATGTTTGTTGTAGCTCCTAAATTTTTTCACACTTTGTTTTATTAATACGTTCTTTTAGTACTCTCATTTTGCTGAATATTTAATATTGAATTGCTCTGTATTATTAGCATTTATCTTTAAAAGATCTTCTGTCATCCATGAGATGAAGGACTTTGTCGGTCATTCACTGACAAGTGTTTAGTCAACACAGATCAAAAACCTTTCCAAAACCTCCTAGCCTCCTTAAAATATCTTTGGCTAATAATTGTAAATTGAAGTTGCATAAGATCACAGAGAACTTTAAATGTCAGAACGCAGTATATATTCACCATTTACATAAACATTTGTAAACAAGGAAGTGTTCAAAGTGGATACAATGTTTGCTCACTCTCTATCAAAAATACTAACTCATCAATGAATCAGAGCGTTGTTTAAAACTACTGTTTGCACACAATTAAAAGATTTTTATGCGTCGACATAATGGATCAAATTCAGATCCACCCTCTGACTGGAAAGTCAAATGTGCGTTCATCCCAGTAGGATAGTGGGAAGCAGCATATTCATCATCATCATCATCATCATCATCATCATCATCATCATCATCAATAGCGCTACAATACTTCGTGAGTCTTTGCCGCGTTTACTAATGCCTTCCATGTTTGTCGGTCCTGTGCCACTAATTCCCATTGTCGCACTCCCATTTTCTCTAGGCCTTCTTTGACTGCATCTTTCCACCTTTTTTCCCAGCAGCATATTGAAAGACCTTAAAAGCAAACAAGCATGCTGGAAAGCTTGAAAAGCCTTGGGAAGCCTTGAAAAAGAACGTGATAGAAATAATGAATATCATATGGCATATTGGTTCATTTGAAGGAAAAGATTTTTACAAAATTTCCACAAATAAAGAAAAAGCACTGACTTCTGACTATTTGCAGACATAGGTACGAATATTCTAAATAAAATTTGGATCAAATGAGATTATTTTGGAAGCGTATTTTAAAGATCTAAAAATCGTTCTAAAAAGGTATAGGTACCTATATTTAATTGGTACAGGTGTAGAGGTGCGAAACCGCAATGAGATTGTTTCATTAGATTTTTGTCTCATGGTTCATGAAATAAAAAAAATCAAGACACATTTATTTTCCTTTTGAAAATTACTTCACAACTCACAATAATTTAACAAAGAAAGAATTGTTCCAATTCCGTAAATCAAAATTTGGAAATCCCGTATTTTTACTAATAAATTTTAGTTTACTTGGGCGGTTTTGTGGTTGCTGAAAACGAATAGGCCATCAGAACCGACACCCGGAGCACCTGATGTCTAGGCTCACGTCGTCTTCTGAAGTTTCGAGCGGTTTTGCCCCTAAATTAATGCAAATAGGTTACGCGAGAAGTTTTAAGGGTAACTGAACACGAATACGTCATCAGTACTGACCCCTGGAGCACCTGGTTCCCACGGTAACTGCCTAGGCACGTCATCTTCAGGAGTTCAGAAGGTTAATGTTGCATCAGGGGTCGGATCTGATGGCGTATTCTTGTTCATCATCATCATCATCATCATAAGTGGCTCGACAATCCGTTGTGGATCTTGGCCTGCTCACAATTTTCTTGTTCACAGTATTCTTGTTCAGCGACCCCAAAAACCAGGGTTGCAAAAAAAGATGTTTTTTTAATTTTAAACAAAACACATGTTTTTTTTGTTTTAAACGTTTTTTTATGTTTTAAACATGTTTTTTTTTCTGTTTTTAAATTGTATGTTTTAAACAAATAAAACTTGTTTAAAGCACATATTTTTTTATTGTTTTAAACCTTTTTTTTTGCTTTAAACTTGTTTTTTGTTTTTAAATTTAATATTTTAAACAAATAAAACTTAGAAGAAAACATTGTTTAAATCATATTTTCTTAAACATAACATTAATTATTGAAGGTGTTTGATCTATTATTCTACTAAATAATAGATAAGAAATTGCCTGGGGAACCCCAGACTATTTACTACATATTTATAAATTCGCATTGCAAGTTAGCTATAGCAATAACGTCTACTGTCAGTTAGTTTGTGGTGACCCCCCAGCTCATTTTTTGGCAAATTTGCTTGATCATCATCGCTTTAGTGGAAATAAACTTATCATCCATTCATTATAAATTATCCCCCAGAAGCATTTTCAATTACATATTATTATTATTACCAAGCAAAGTGTGTACCCTTTAAACCATATGTTTTCTAAACATCTAAACATCCAACCATTGGCATGGTGGCGTTCTAAGAAAAATATAAATACTACAGCATTGAAACTTGCTCAACAGCTTCACAGAGCTATTGCACCTTCAGCCAACATATAAAAACTCTTCTCATCATACGATTTATCATTCCAAACTACATAATCGGCTAGGCCCACTAGGCAATGTCAAAGCTTCCAAGTTGGTTTCAATTTTTAAAGAACTTAATTCTATCAGTGATGACGTGACTGATCAGATTGATGATTTAGATCACAAGATTACTATGAGACTAGGGATGGGAAAAACCTACCGGTTTAAACCTAAAACCGGTTTTCTTACTTCGCAATAACCGGTTTTACCGGTTATTTTTTTGTCCCGGTTATAACCGGTTTTTTCTTTTGAAAGTAAAAACCGGTTATTAGGTTTTTACGGTGATTAGGATTAGGTTAGGTATTATTTGGGATCCCAATCATAATTATTACTCTCAAGTAACTATTCCAAACAAAACCATAATTCAAATTTTATTTTATTTTATAAATACAGAAGCAAACTGAAAGTGCAATCACACATCAGCCAGCAGAATCAGTTATTAAGTTTTATTTAATATTTCCTTGAAAAGGTATTTGTAATCATAATATTTACATAAGAAGTGTCTGTTTGAATTAGACGCAAGCCAAACATCATCTATTTTTCACACTAAACTCTTAACTCTTGACATTGAAAGTCGGTGAATGATTTTATCTGATTTCCAAAAATAATGCTCTGCCTATGCATATCGTATTACTGATTACGAATACGAATCTCCAAGAATTTCCCTACGTTTCAAAACGATACACCCATACAGGAAGTATTAAATGAGTTAAAATGTACCTATTCTAGAAATATATACAAACGTGTTAAAAGTAATACATGAGAAATTTTTTTTGATGGTAGTAAAAATAAAAGATATATTGCTTTATCCAATTTATTTTTAAGTAAAATATTTATTGTAGTAAAGAAAAGAGAGACGTTCTCACAAACAATTTATTTTACTACTGACGACCGGTTTCGCTGTTTACAATTTATACAGCATCATCAGGTCCGGTTAAAGTAAAATCAAATGCTACAAAACAAAAACCAGAGTTAGTTAAGTGGTCTGGTTTGAATAAATTTTTAATGATACAGCCAATATCAAAGTACATCTGTCAAAGCATGCACATGAATACCCACATGTACGCGCGCATGGTGTAC
This sequence comes from Diabrotica virgifera virgifera, assembly GCF_917563875.1. NCBI lineage: Eukaryota > Metazoa > Arthropoda > Insecta > Coleoptera > Chrysomelidae > Diabrotica > Diabrotica virgifera. Next base: position 198,022,015 of record NC_065445.1, on the reverse strand, counting down.
AATCCTCATACTCACAAACATGCACGCATCCATGTGCAACGCATATATCATATATCTTATACAGTCGAACCCGCTTATTAGAATACCTCTTAAAGGAATATCCCGGTTTAAGAAATAGAAATTTGAGGTCCCGAAACATTTATAGTAGCAACCAATGACCGGTTATTAGAATATCCCGGTTATAGGAATACTTTTACTTGGCACAAAGGCTATTCCAATAAGCGGGTTTGACTGTACTTGATATACTATACTTTAGTTTGCCGCTGCACATGGATGCGTGCATGTTTGTGAGTATGAGGATTGTACACCATGCGCGCGTACATGTGGGTATTCATGTGCATGCTTTGACAGATGTACTTTGATATTGGCTGTATCATTAACAATTTATTCAAACCAGACCACTTAACTAACTCTGGTTTTTGTTTTGTAGCATTTGATTTTACTTTAACCGGACCTGATGATGCTGTATAAATTGTAAACAGCGAAACCGGTCGTCAGTAGTAAAATAAATTGTTTGTGAGAACGTCTCTCTTTTCTTTACTACACTAGTATGGACTCACACATGCAACACATTCAATATTTAAAATATTTATGTTGATATTATTTTTTTAAATCCCATTTCAAAGAGTCTGGGAAATTTTTTATAAGTTGAAATGGTTGGGGAATTTTTTGATTTTGGGAGGAGAGGAAAATTGTAATTGTAAATGTAACTTTGCAACCTATTGGATTAAAAAAACCAAAAACCGGTTTTTCCAAAAACCGGTTTTTTTTGGCCGGTTATAACCGCCAGGTTAAACCGTAAGCAAAAAAAACCGGTATAACCGAAAACCGGTTTTTTGTCAAAAACCGCCATCCCTATATGAGACTGAAACAGTTTTGAGAAATTGATTAACTCTTATATGCAAAATGTTATAAGTTTTCCAATTTTTTTTCTGTGTTCCGATTATTAATAAATAAATAATATATGTATGTTAAAAAGTTTATATAATGTATTTAATAATTTTTTTGATGTTTATTATATATATATATATATATATATATATATATATATATATATATATATATATATATATTAACAAAGAAAACTTGTTTAATTTAAGTGTTTTAAACATGTTTTAAACTGTTTTAAACATAAACAATTGTTTAAAACATGTTTAAAACGAAACAACCCTGCCAAAAACCCTCCGAGTAATTTGTTCGCATCAATTTAATACCCCCGAAAACCCTCGAAAGAGATGACGTGCCTTGGCAGTGATAGTGGGCACCATGTGCTCCGGTGGTCGGTTCTGATGACGTATTCGTCTTCAGGTATCCCAAAAATTCCAGAGTAACAAAATCTGGCTCCTAATATACTTATTTTGACATGTTTATGCAATTTTGGAAACATTTTATGCAGTTTAAAATGCAACTATGCATTTCCACCCATTTTTCTATAGTTGACTTTTTTTACTAAACCCAATGCAAAAAGTTGCGTTTCAAGTCTCTAAGTGCTGTATTTAAAAATCGATTTATTTTGTGCTAAATGCCCTCTTCTATCATGTTAGAGTAAACTCTCGAGTCACTGAGTCGCATAAACTACAGTGTTTCAGAGAAGAAGCTAGGACAAATAATCCCCGGACAAATAATCCTGGACAAAAAATCCCCACAAAAAATCCCCGGACAAATAATCCCCGGTCAAAAAATCCCCACAAAAAATCCCGGACAAATAATCCCCACAATATTTTTTGGACAAAATATCCCCACAAAAAATCCCGGACAAAAAATCCCCAAGAAACATTTGCTGTCGAATAGTTCTCTAAAAGTTTTCCCGAAATTTTACCAAATTTCGAATTCCAATTCCATGCTGAAAACTTCAAATTTTACAGGACAAAACAGTGTGAGTTTTTTCAAAAATCGTGGAAGATATGGGGAATGAGCTAAGGCCCCGTTCTCATGACAGGCGCTTAACGCGCGATTACAACTACATACATTTTACTTGAGACCGTTCACATACCAACGCGCGTTTTAATGACCTAAAACGCGCGTTAGCATGTGAACGGTCTTCAGTAAAATGTATGTACAGTGGAACATCGATAACTCGGATTAATCGGAACCGCGGCCGATCCGGGTTATCAAAAATCCGGGTTAGCCGGAGAATATGGTAAAAATTAATAAAATACGGTATACTTACAGATAAACTCCGTTATAATTGAAATAACATGAAATATATATGCACAGTACACATTTAAATGACTAAAAACGCGCAAACACAAACCTAAGCAAACGGAAGCGAACAATATAAGACTGTACTACACACAATACAGACATAATCGGAACGATATTATGTTATTTAAGAACAGTGGAGACTAAGACGATTGTTTAAAAAACATTTTTTTAAATAGTCTTTTAGTCTTTTTTAAACAATGCTAAGACAGTTTGAAATAAATAAAGGAATAACAGGTACCTGTTGTTTCCCACAATGCGAGTAAATGAACGTCGCTCTGCCGCCATGTGCCATGAGTCATTTTTACTATCGTATAGTTCAAATTACACAAATACACATTATATCTCACATATTATATTACATACATTTTTATTGTTGAAATGTTTTGTCTGATGAAAATCGGTCCGGGTTAGCCGGACTTCCGGGTTATTGAGGGCCGACTTATCGGGGTTCCACTGTAGTTGTAACCGCGCGTTATCAAAACGCGCGTTAAGCGCCTGTCATGAGAACGGGGCCTTAGCTCATTCCACATATCTTCCACAATTTTCGAAAACAGTCACACTCTTTTGTCATGTAAAATTTGAAATTCGAGAAAACTTTTAGAAAGCTATTCGGCAGCAAATATTTCTTGGTTATTTTTTGTCCAGGAATTTTTATGGGGATATTTTGTCCAAAAAAATTTGTGGGAATTATTTGTCCGGGATTTTTTGTGGGGATTTTTTGTCCGGGGAATATTTGTCCGGGGATTTTTTGTCCAGTGATAATTTGTGGGGATTTTTTGTCCGGGAATATTTGTCCGGGGATTATTTGTCCGGACCCCTGACACTCACCTTTAAATCATCTCACTGCAGCATCCAAACATAATATTTGTTTATAAATTTCCATTTTTAAACAAATATTAAATTTCCTAGAAGCTTAGTTTATTCAACTTAAAATACGATATGTTTGTACTATATTTTACAACTTTACGATATTATTTTGAAGTCGCTGTCGATATAGCGTAAATACGGTTAATAAATTGGGTATTTATACTTTTACTCACACCTTTTAAATACGCTAAATACTCGATGACTCATTGTTTCTGGCTAGACTTGAGGTCAGACATTAATCTCTGATCATGTTCGGCGCTGAACGCCGAAAAATGATTGATCTTTTCTGTGAATTGTTGGAACATATCTTTCATGCGCAGAATTTGAAAATAAATCGAAAACTAATTAGTTTTATATGAGTATTGAAATAATTTATGTGACGATTGACTATGCATGAGAAAAACATGGCAAAAGGAACTTAAAGGTGTTCAACAAAATTTATTCTTTCGTGTGCTCAATAATTGATCTCTAAAAATGATAAAATCGAAGATCGTTATCAAATAATTAATAGATCCATTATCAAATAATAATGTCATCAGGATAAAGGGTACCCCATTAAAATAGGCAAAATGCCCTCACTCCCATAATTCATGTTTTTTCATATGTTCTATCTATAATCTATATGATTAAAAAATAATACTCCGCGCAATTTTAAGCCTCCACCCTCTTCCCCCTCTACCCCCTCAGCCCACAAGCAGTATTCGTTTTTTAGTCGGAATGCAATAAATTTAATAATTTCAAAAAAATTTTTTTACAAAAATTAAAAGACTTATACAAAACATGTTTATTTTTTATAGATCCATAAGTTGAGTGTCTATAAGTCTATAAGTGTATAAATTTTTTTGCAGGGGGCTGCAGGTTTAATTATTTTTATTTTTATCAAAAACTATATTTCTAATATTTTTAAATTTTTTTCGGTGAAGGTGGACCACCTTCAAAAATCCGAAAATCTGTTTTTGTAGGGTTTTTTTTGGGATTTATTCCATTACATAGACTTCAAAAAAGATCAAAACAAGATGTTTTATAGGTTATAATATAAAGTAACTGAGTTCTATAAGACATTCAAAATGGGAGAAACGAGAAACACGTTCAAACCTCCAAAAATCATGTTTTCAAGATTTTTAAGGATCAATTTTTTCATTTTTGCGTATTTTATATGATTAAAAAATAAGACAGCGTAATTTTATCCCACCACCCCTCTTCCCCTACCCCAAAAAACGTCAGTTTTTCGTTTTTATTTTTAAACTTTTTTTGGAGATGGCTTCAGGTCTATTTTTTTATTTTGCGTAGTTTGTCAAAATCTGTTTCAAAAACTCGAAATACGTGTTTTTTTGGGATTTTCCATATTTTATATAAGTACTTCAAAATAGATCAAATCAAGGTTTTTTATAGCTTTAAGACATTTTAAAATTGAAGAAATACGTTCAAACCCTCCAAAAAAGACCTCAAAACACCCCCGCGTCTATGGGTGGTTTAAACGTGTTTCTACCTATTTTTGAATGGTGTAAAGGACTCAATTACTTCAAATTATATATAGGATGTCCCAAAAGTAGTGGAACGGTCGAATATTTCGCGAAATGAACATGGAATCGAAAAACTGAAAAATACGCGTTCAATAATTTTCAAAAATCTATTGAATGACACCAAACTCCTCCCTCTGAATGTGATGTGAGGGGTAACTTTAAAATCTTAAATGGAAACCTACAGTTTTTATTGCAGATTTTGATTCCTTACGTAAAAGTAAGCAGCTTTTATTCGAGAGATTTTTTCGAATTGTGGGTAGATGGCGCTATACTCGGAAAAAACAATTTATCGTGATACCATAGGTAAATTAGGCATGATCTAAAATCAAATATCTTGAGTATTACACTTCCAAATAAAAAACCAAGAAACATGTATTTAATAATTTTCAAAAACCTATCCAATGACACCAAACATAACCCCACAATCCACACCCTGGAGGTGGGGTGGGGGGTAATTCTAAAATCTTAAATAGGAACCCCCGTTTTTTATTGCGGTTTTGGATTTCTCATGAAATAATAAGTCAATTTATTCGAAACATTTTTGAGAATGGCGTTGATAGATGGCGCTAATAAATCGTATTTTTCCGAATATAGCACCATCTAGCAACAATTCAAAAAAATATTTCGAAAATTTACTTATTTTCCATGAGGAATCCAAATCTGCAATAAAAAATAGGGGGTTCCTATTTAAGATTTTAAATTTACCCCCACCCCACCTCCAGGGAGTGGAGGGGGGGTCGTATTTGATGCGATTCGATAGATTTTTGAAAATTATTGTCTCTTGGTTTTTCATTTGGAAGTGTATTTCTCGAGATATTAGACCGTTCCTATAATTTACCTATGGTATCCCGATAAATTTTTTTTTTTCGATTATAGCGCCATATATCCACAATTCCAAAAAATATTTCGAATAAAAGTTGCTTACTTTTACGTAAGGAATCCAAATCTGTAATAAAATCTGGGGCTTTCCATTTAAGATTTTAAAGTTACCCTCCACCCCACCTCCAGGGGGTTTAGTGGGGGGTCGCGTTTGATGTTATTCAATAGATTTTTGAAAATTATTACAGACGTATTTTTCAGTTTATGATCCGATGTTCATTTCGCGAAATATTCGACCGTTCCACTAATTTTGGGACACCATGTATATGTAATCTAAAAAAAAAACCTTGACTGGATCTACTTTGAAGTCTATAAAATGGCGAAAACAGTTTTTCGGGTTTTTGAAGGTGTCGCACCTTACGGAAAAAATCTGAAAACAATTAGAAATACAGTTTTTGATAAAATACACAAAATAAAAAAAATAGACATGCTGCCATCTCCAAATAAAAGTTATCATTACGCTTTTTTCGAAAAAAAAACAATTCATTTTGAGGTTATGTACACTCAACTTTCGGGTCTATAGAAAATAGATAACACATATTTTTTAGAAGCCTTATCTATGCGTGTAATTTTTTAAAATTTTTAAATTAATTCCATCCCACCTAAAAAAGGAAAAAGGATCTGGTTATTTGTTTGTCCGTATGCTTATATCCTATACATTCTTTCATATTGGATATTTTTATAAATAAGAGGGATGTAATACAATTATGCATGAAAAACTTGATAAATAAATATGGTCACCGAATCTTTATTCAAGACAGTTTTTAGTGATAATTATTATTATAAAACACAGGCAATTTTCTTGCAATTATCTAGATGTTTCCCATACATCTAAATCTAAATCCAGTGGAAACAAAACAAACAAACACTTGAAAATTTACTTTGAATTTTCGCAGAAAACAACAAGAAAAACAAGCTGTGCATATTACGTGTACCCAGGTTTTAGTAAACAGATTCGTAAGCTCACCTTGAAGGGGTCCGTATAATAAATATTTTGGCAAGTGTGTTTTCCAATAATTACTAAAAATCGAATTTAATAGGATTTTTAAATATTTTGAGGGACGCCGGTGTTGAGAAAATATTTCCATGTTGTTCTGAAGCTATTTTCTTATGGCATTTTTACAATTTTAACTATTTATAGTGGGAAATAAGCCACAATATTATTAAAAAATGATTTTTATTAACGTTTCGACGCCCAAATCGGGTGCCGTTGTCAAAATATAAAATACTATTGAAATATATTTGGGCGTCGAAACGTTAATAAAAATCATTTTTTAATAATATTGTGGCTTATTTCCCACTATAAATAGTTAAAATATTTCAATGGTTTGGCATACGAGCAATAACTGATTTGACACTTATTATTAGAGTTGGTTATCTCCTTAAGAAGAATTGAAATAAAAGATATATTACAAAATGAAGAATATTTTGAAATATTAAACAATCTCACACAAATAATATCTAAAAAACAACAAGAAATCTATAATAATAGAAGAAGACAACCAATAATCCAACCCTGATGAAGTTGAGTAAGATAAAGTTAAAATAAATAAAATAAAATATAAATTCAAAAATAGATATTTACAATTATAATAATAATAATTCAATATAAAATAAATAAATAAAAATAATAATTCAATACATAATTCATAAAAAAAAAATAAATAAAAAAAAAACTACCAACTCTCTTCTGAAAATAGAGGGACTGTCTTTATAACTTAGAAGGGAGTTGATAGTACCAAAAATATTTTAAATTGTTTATTTAAATTTGTTTGTTATACGTAATTAAGAGATTATGGCAAATTGTTATTGTAAAAATAGATTTAATAGTTGAGTAAAAAATGTAAAAATATAAAAAAAAAAAATATCTGTAATCCCATCAGGAAAAAACGACCTGGATTAGTCACTAGAGGCCAGGTCATATGTATAAATAATAAATAAAAAAAAAAATAAAATAAAAAATATCTCCTTAAGAAATTACACGAATGAAGGGGTGAAGCATGAGCTGCATGAGCATGATATAGGCAGGGGTGGCTAAGCTCCTTGATAGTCCTAGCCATTTTTCAAAATTTGAAATTTTTCGCGAGCCGCAATTAAACAATTATCTAAAAAGTGTAAAAAAGGTACTAAATTTTTCTCTAACTGTTTGGATTTCACGAATTTTAAAGTGAAATACAATGGTTCACATCGTGGTTTCAAATATGCAAATAATTATACAAGCAGCCTTTACTAACTCAGGATACTTCGATTCTTCATCATCCTTCCATCCTTTTCTGGGATGGCGTATTGGTCTTCTATCGCCTATCAAATTAACACCGTTAACACTCTGTCTTCCTCTGATCTACCACATGACCTGCCCATCTTATCTTAGCTTTTGTATGTCTGACGATGTTTTCAGTACCACTCATCTGTCAATTCATCTCTTTGAGGACCAAATATCATTCTGAGGACTTTGCTTCTTTCAAATACCAGCAGCTTATTTATTTCCCAGTAGCTTATTTATTTAATTTGTGACAAGACAACATAGCGGATCTTCAACAACTTCGGAGAATACATTAAGAGAATGGGATTAGAGATTAATACCAAAAAGACCAAATTCATGATCATCTCCAGAAACATGGATTCACTTTAAAACTTCACCATAACACTGAATAACAAGTCCATTGAAAAACTGAGCAAATTTAAATACCTGGGATCGTGGCTTTTTGAAGACTGGGCATCGGACAGGGAAGTAAAAGGTCGCATTGAGCAAGCTCGACAAGCTTTCGTAAAATTCAGGAAGGTACTGACCTGTTCAGATTTCGATCTTCAACTGAGGCTAAGGTTTACTAAGTGCTACGTATGGTCGGTGCTGCTATATGGCGTAGAGGGCTGGACACTCAAAACGAGGGATATAAACAGATTAGAAGCTTTCGAAATGTGGCTTTATCGCCATATCCTAAAGATACCATGGACAGCGAAAGTCCAAATGTAGACGTCCTTAAAAGAATCAACCAAGAACGCCAACTATTCGAAACCATCACGGAAAAGAAAACTGTGTCTCTAGGTCACATCATGCGAAATGAAAAATACCAGTTCCTTTAACTTATAATCGAGGGTAAAATTAAAGGCAAGAAAGGAATGGGACGCAAGAAAATGTCCTGGCTCCGAAACATAAGGCAATGGACAGGGATTAACGGCAATCAATATCTGATACATATTGCAAAAAACAGAGAGTTAATGGAAAATGTGATCGCTAACATCCATTAGTGGATTTGCATCTCAAGAAAATTTATTTCCCCTGATGTATAGTCCAAGTTTCACTTCCATATTTAACAATTGGGCAAATAATTGGCTATATAGTCTTAATTTAGATTGTTTTTTTAGCAGCTTAAATCTTAGTAATGATGATAGGGAGTATAATGCTCTATTCTACGCAGCTATCCTTGCTAAGACCTCTTTTTACAATGTGATTGTCATCTGTGATTACCGTTCCTAGATATTTAAACTCTTTTACTACTTCGAAGTTGTGGTCATTAATAGTTATGTTCTGCGTAACTCTTGGTCTTAGATTTTGGGTTACTAGCATGTATTTCGTGTTCTCTTCATTTATTCGAAGGCCCAGACTACCTGTTTCTTCCTCGAGTTGTGAAAACACCTCTCTCACGTCTCTTGTAGAATGATCGACTGCACCTATATCATTAGCAAAGGCCAACAATAGTTTTTATTCTCGATTCGCAAATCTTCCTGTCAGCTCAGATGATATTTTACTTATTAGATATTTTAAGGCCAAACTGAATAGCAACAGTGATAATGGGTCTCCTTGTCCAAGTCCGGATGTTACGCTTAGTCTTTTATATCTGTTGCCACATTTTGAAACACAAAAATTAAAAGTAATTCAGGGACATTTATTGAGAGCCACAAATAATCTTTCAAAGAGGCACATGTGGCTCGCGAGCCACAGTTTGGCCACCCCTGATATAGGGCAATATTTTTCAAAAAAGAGCACAGTTAGCGGCACATTTTTATTTCCTTTACTTATTATGCAGAGATAATGGTCAGAAGCTGATCGGATATAATTTTAATAAACAATTAGGAACGTAATTAGTTATTTTTACCTGAAGTGGAAAGGCAGATTATACACTCACCGGCACAAAATTCCGCCACCCAAAATTTTTTATTAAGTTTGACAGTCAATAACTTTATTATTTGTACTCCGATTTTCAAGATTCTTGCATCAGTTTGTAGGTACATGTATTGAGGTCGTTTGTTATTATTCCGGTAATAAAATTTTTTTGCTTAGATGGCATTATATGGTGGTGAATGGAAGCGTTGTATTTTCTCCTAACTTTAAAAAATTCTGTGGAAAAATTGGAGGGCTGATTTTGTTTCATACTCCTTTTATGTTATCCTGTAAGTATCAGTAAGGTTCTGTTTTTTGAATTATCCGAATATCTCTTTTATTGTAAGAGCTGTAAATAAAAACTTTCTTTGAGGGTTTATTTAATTAAAATTATCAAGCGCACTAAAATTAACAAAACAAAACAAAAATAACAACAAAACAAAACAATTAAATAGCGGATATGTCTACCTCTTGCAACAACGACTGCTCGCAATCTGTTTGGCATCGAATAAAGATGTGTTATCCTTGCCTGGGGAATAGCCCGATATTCCTCTACCAGGGCAATAACTGTACCAAATTTTCTGGAGGCCTAGGATGACGGAGAATAGCTTTTTTTTAATTCATCCCATAAATGCTCAATAGGATTAAGCTCTGGGCTGTACGCGGGCCATTCTATTCTTATCAATCCTACCTCTATTTTATGTGTGTCAATCAGTGCTTTTATTTACAAAAAATGGTACAGCTCTTACAAGAA